>NC_092214.1:77220861-77234377 GCF_043381705.1 Parasteatoda tepidariorum | reverse complement strand
TTTTTTTTTAACGTTATTAGTTTTTCGCTTGTTTTTTGTTGTTATTCATTGTTAGTTTCTTAGCATTAATTGTTACATTTTTTTTCTTTTTTTGTAGTTCCTTGTTAGCTTTTTTTTTCTTGCGAGGTAAGCGTTTTTTGTTAAAAGAAAATGTTATCTAAAAGAAAAAACGAGAACTAAGATCTCGCTCCAAAGAAGAAACGATTATTTCTTCTTCATAGGATTCAAAATATTTCTTCTTGATTATATTATATAGATTATTATTTTGATTTGTAAAATTTCTTAAGATGGGCCAGTTTTAAATTCACCCCATCATAATCTACGATCGAAACTTGACTAAATTTATCGGTTTTTCTGAAATTAACAATGGAATTAAATTATAGTAATATTAGGGGGCCATATTGGAATTTCCGAAAGAGATCCAAAGTTCGGCATTTCGTCAGTCCCGTGAGTGTCGGATTTAGGGTCCTATTACTTACTTTTCTGTTCGCTCAAATTACAATTGCCGATGTTCTGCAGCAGATCGCGATACGGGCGAATATTTCGTCGACTTCGTCATTAATTTTTTTTAATAGTCTTTCTCTCAGAAAATTATTTCATCTTAAATAACTTTCCTTGAAAAAATTTTTTGTTACTAAAAAATATTTAGTCGGAAGCGCCGCATGTAGGAAAAAAAAAACTTTTTTTTCGATAGCGCCGCGGCGCTTCCACCGAAAAATACGGTAGGTGCAGTCCATAAACAAGAGCACCCAGATGGAACACAACATCCAATATCTTTCCATTTGAGGCAATTAAGAACTTATCAGAAAAATTATTCAATTACTGAATTAGAATGCTTAGCAATAGTAGACGCTCTTGATAAATATCAACATTATCTTCATGGAACACCTTTCCCCATACATACAGACCACACAGCTCTAGTTTGGTTGAGAAATGTGAAACATCTGACAGGTAGATCATTTAGATGGTCTTTAAAGTTATCAATGTATGAATATGAGATAAAATATAAAAAAGGAAGTATTAATTAAGAGGCAGATATGCTCTCTAGAAATAAAATTTCTCACCATAATTGCTATTCAACACATTTAATTCAAAAAGAAAAATTTATTGAAGGTTTGATAATGTAAATAATAATAACTTTAAGAAAATTAATGATGTTTTAACTGTAAGTAAAAAGGGTTTAATTAAAGTTGAAGTCCCTTTCTCCTTAAGAGAAGAATTAATTTCAAAAGTACATGAAGAATATGGTCACCCAGGTGTAAAGAAAATGTTAAGCATTATTTCTCCATACTATTATTGGTCATTAGTAATTATGTTAAGCACTGTGAAACTTGTCAGTTGAATAAGATCTCATACTTGAAAAAATACGGTTTGTTACAGTCAATGCCACCCTGCAAAGAACCTTTTGAGTTAATATCACTGGATTCTGTAGGTGGTTTTAACTATTATAACTCTTCTAAAAAATATTTAAACATCGTAATTGATCTTTGTACCAGATATATCTGGGCTTTTTGTAGCAAAAATATTACATCAGAAGTGTACTCAAATTTGTTGAAGCCTTTATTTACATCCTATGCTCCAAAGGCTTTATTAACTGATAGGAGCCCAGCCTTTACTTCTAGTCAATTTAAGAAATTTTTGAGAAACCATAATGTTAAACAGTTGTTGACAACTAGTCACCATCCACAATATAATGAAAAATCAGAAAGGGTAGGACAATTAATAGTTACTAGATTAAAATGTAAAGTAAATAACTTTTCTAAAAAAATTCCTTGGACTAAAATTCTTGAACAGGTTGCGTCAGAATATAATAATACTCCTCATGCTGTTACAACTTTTCCACCTGCTTATTTAATGTTTAGCTCCTTGCCTTTTGATTCCCCTATTGATCAACCTTTATACCCCCCAGTAGAAAAAGCCAGAGAAATAGCTTTCGAAAAAACCAAGGAACATCATTTGAAAAATAAACTTAGATATGATTTGAAATTTAAAAATGCTGATCTTAAAGAAGGAGATTTGGTAGTAAAGGAAGAATATAAATACCCTAACACTAGAAAATTAACTTCTTATTCAGGTCCTTGCACAATATTGAGGAAACTTTTATCCAGCTGAAGAATTTTATTTAACACCAGAAGGTGAAAATTAAGAGTACATTTTATGTAAATTTTAGCCAATTTCTGTTGTGATATTTTTGTACTTTTATTATAAGGCAAAATTGAATTTTGTAATTTATTAAAAATGATCCTGAACTGTCATAAATAATATTAGAGAGAAGAATTATTCAAGAAAAATTGATGAATTTTGTAACTTGCTAAAAAAAATACTGGACTGTCATAAATATTGATGATAAGAAATATTACGCCCTTTTCTAGAAGATCTGACCATTAATTTGTGAAAAACAGAGTAGTGTTTACCCATATCTGAGATAACATGTTATGAGGGCGAAGTTTTATTTTTTTTCTTCATCTTTTGTTTTTGTGGAAATATTAAACCACAAATGCATATAATTGATGATGACACAATTAAAGTTTCCAGGATCTTCCATAACACTGATAGCTGTGATTCAGGGCTGTTTTCCTCCTGTTGAGGAACAGAGTCCCTTATCAAGCAAATTCCCTTTAAAAATATTGGAATCCTAAATTCCAAATTAAAGACACAGATGTGTCCAAGGTGAAATGATATGAGGTGAAGTGGAATTTATGTTTTTTGAATTGTATTTTTTTTACGTCATATTTTGATGTTTGTATTTTATAAAGGTGTCTATACTTCATTAAGGTTATAATGACATATAGTCACAAAGAATGAGAAATGGCAATGATGCCAAAAATGTTTAAGAAAGTGAGTTTTTAATTTTTAGACCTAAAAAATTAATATTGTTTGTGGAAATAAGTACAGTAGGGAACCGATTATCCGGAACGATCGGGACCATCGCTATTCCGGATAACTGATTTTTCCGGTTTTCTGAATCGCTACAAAAAGCCGTTTTTTTTTATTGTCAAACTCAACTAAAAAAAAAAAAATATTTGGAAATAATCTTAAAAAGAAGAAAAAACGATGAAGTAATACACTAATGATTATTTCCAAAATGATGGTAAGGTAAACATCTTTCAAAAAAGAAAGAAAAATCCTGAAATCTTATGAGGAAAAAAACATTTTTTTTAAAAAAATGGTAGGAAAATTTATCAAATTTCGTTCCGGTTTTTTGGTTTTCTGATTTCCGGATAACGGGTTCTGTACTGTACTAAAAAATGAATATTGTTTGTGGAAATAAGTACTAAAAAATGAATATTGTTTGTGGAAATGAGTACCTAAAAATGAATATGTTTGCAGAAATGAGTATTAAAAATGAATATTTTGTGAAAATAAGAAAAGTAGTTGTAAAATATGTACTAGAAAGAGTAGTAATTACTGAGATTAAGAAGTATATTTGAGATTTAAAGAAATAAAGAGGAGATTTAGTTTTTTTTTTCTTCACATGAAGTATTTTTAAGGAGTTAGTTAAAGAAAATATTTTAGATATTACTATTTTAAAGAATAACAGAAAAGAGAAAATATATGAGTATTTTAAAGTTTTGTAAGATGAAGATTTAAGAGTTTTGTAATGAAGTTTTTATAAGTATGCTAATGGATACTCAATCAAGTGACTTATGTCACAAGGACTTAAACCTAGGTAGCAATTTTTTAATGCCTATTGTTTAGTTGCAACTATATCAGATGTTATTATAGCATCTTAAGAAGTAGAATATTGAGTGTTCTTATAAATGTTTTTATTTTTTAAATATTTTGAAAGTTAGTATGAAACCATTGCAATTGAGGTAGTTTCATATGTTTTGTTAACATAACATTTGAATATTGTTTTTATTTTTAGATTGCTTTTGTAATTCAGATCATGTGATTTGAATCATCCAGATTAATATTAATTTTAAATAGTTTGAATAGATGATGGTAAGTAAGGATTTTGATCTTTCCCCAATGAGATGTGGAGCCTGATCACCTCCGGGTCAACACCTTTGAGAGGGGGGATATTGTAACTTCTAAAATAATAGCTTAATAGAATTAAATGGATTTTAAAACTGAACCTAAAAAGAAGTATATTTTAATTGTAGACTAGCCTTTCTAACAGATGAGAACTTCAAATAATCTCTTTCACATAATTAACTAAACTCTTCGCATATATATTAACTTTCATTGAATAGCAATGTAATCTTTATTTATAAAATGAGTCCATACTGTGCAATAAAATATCTTAATGTAGCTGAATTCCCATTAAAATCAATAAATATTTTGAGATATTAATTCATCCTCATCCAATCGTATGATCTTAAGCAGAGCCGGATTGTACCTTTCGTAGGCCCTAGGCATAGCCGTTTTTGGGCCCTCCCCTCCTTCCCCCACTCCTCCTTTCTTTTCAAAATATATGCTAACATTTTCTTGCATATTCTTTTTTACATTTTTATTACTATGGATTTTAATTTACAAATTCGCTTATCGAACTTTATCTGCAATATCAACATACTGCCGATATTTGTCAGAATCTGAGATTAAACTAAAAGCGCAAAATTTGGTGAAAATTTACTCATCCGATTTAGAGGAAAACTTTGCAGATGAATTTTTACTATTTTCAAATTTGTATGAGCATAAATCTGCACAAGAAATGTTGAAGGCTCAAATTAAAGATAAACTTGTGAATACTTTTCCTAACGTTCACATTGCATTAAGAATATATTTGTTGATTCTTGGATCAAATGCAGAAGGAGAAAGATCTTCCTCCAGATTAAAATTGATAAAAAATTATTTACGTTCAACAATGAATCAAGATTGTTTGGCATCGCTCGCACTTATGTCTATTGAATACGACATTTTGCATAGTTTGGAATTCGACAGCATAATACAAGATTTCGTTGAATCCAAAAATAGAAAAAAAGTAATATATTAGATCATAAGATTCTGCAAAATAATTTATTACCGAAAAATATCATATTTTTTACTTGTATCTTCATAATTTTGAGCAAAATACACTTGCTGTTTTTAAAGCTAAATTATTTTTGTCAACAAATTTTTTTCTCCCAAGTTTTTCGTAGGCCCCTGAATTTCGTAGGCCCTAGGCACGTGCCTAGTGTGCCTATAGGTTAATCCGGCCCTGATCTTAAGGCGTCAATTATAACAAAGAAGTCTGGATATTATAGATCACATGACATGAAAGAATAACTGTAAGCTACTTGGAAAAAAGTGCACACTTATCTTTTGGAAATGGCCTAGTAAATTTGTGTCCAGGAGCTCTGCTCCTTGTACATAATTTGTAAATAGCTTTTTAACTTTTTTTCTCAATAAAAGTCTAGAAAAATTATAATAAAAATGGATATTGAATTACAACTGCAAATATTATAGACTGCAATATTATGATAAAATGAAAGACTCGGCTCAAAAGTACTGCACAGAAACACAGAGAGAAATCACTACAGGAAGAAGTGTACCGTTACCCCTTTGGCTGTGATCTCAAAATTTAAATTTAGTAACAGTTACCCAGCTTATTTAGTAGACAAATATCTAATGAATTACAGAAAACTTTTAACATTTAAAACTCATTTTTATTGCACCTCTAAATCTTCAAAAACATAATTTCACACATTTCCAAATGCCAACATGGGAATAAACATTTATACATTAATTAAAACAAAAATGCAACCTTAAAACACTCAAGCATAACCTTCAACTTCTACAGTTCAAAAAAAAGACATTTATAAAATAAAAACTTCATTTAACATTTCTAAAAACCCAGACTTGGTTTATGATATCTATAAATTACACTTAAATGCTGATTGTTCTCCTNTTTATGATATCTATACATCACACTTAAATACTGATTGTTCTCCTACACAAAACAACACAACATAACAGTTCAGAATTTACGGTAAATGATTCCTCTAAAATGTTAACGAAATAAAATTTAAAGTTTTATAAGTACCCAAAAGAATTTACTGTTTGCTCTCTGGAACCGCCCACCGGAATGGTAGATGAACTCATGGACAAACTCCTCAGCTAAGATCTCAAAATTTCTCCAGCTATTCTAACTTCAATCGGCTTAGGCGTGTAGAAGGGGAACACCGGATGTCCCACATAGATTCCTTCGGACTTGGTCCATCGCCTCGAGGATATCGGCTTTCGGTTAATCCTGGTGGTCCTTCCCGCTAGAGACTTCAGTTTACCTTTCCCTAAGGTTACGATCCACCATCTCCGAGGTACTGTCACGAACCACTCTTTCAGCGGACAAACTCCGTATTCTCAGGATACTGCTCTGGTTAATGGTTTACTGCTACTGCTGATTACTACTGCGCTTAGCCACATTCATCGCTTCTCTTTTATCCTCCCTTCAACAAGGCGAAAGAATCTAGACTGACCTGTTTACCACGTCCAGAGTCATCCCGCATCCGGCGGACGTCAGAACCAAAAAAAAATATCCCTGAGAAAAACCGTCATAAATCCACCGATACCCCATAGAAATTATACTACCATCCTCAATAAATATTAATAAATTTAGTTACCCAGATTTCACCCCAAAAATCCCATTTTAAACGACTAATTCAAAATTTCTAAAAAAACAAATTATTATGATTGAATTTAAACTTTACCGTAGTGGTGCCATCTACAGAAAAATAATCTATCTTTAAAAGTATTGAAAAAAAAACTATAATAAATTTCTATTTATTACAGAAGGCATGACATATATATATATATTCAATATATATTACTTTTGTGTTTATGGCTTATGTGTTTTTGTGTTATGATTGTTTTTAATGAGATATTGAAACAGCTCAAACCAATTCACTGCTTTAGATAAGGTGAGATTCATTAAATAATGAGATTGATTTTTGATTGTTTTTTCCCGTCAACTAACAATAAATTATTCATTGTTATCTCCTACACAAAAGTTTCAAAAACTGCTAGTTTGACATCACTGTTAGTTGAAAAATGAGCTCAATAGCCTAGAATAGAAAAGCTCGGGAATGTCTGTTGCCAAAAATAAAAATTTCAAGGATTTGTAATCAGATTAAAAGAAGTGAATGATGAAAGCAGACAGAAATTAAAGACATGAGTGTAATTTTAAAACATGGCGAAGACTGAAAAGCTTTTAAATTGAAAATACTCCTTTCCTCCACAAACATGATGCCTGATAATAAAAAATAGCAATATAAATCAAATAAAAATATTATACACACAACTTGATAAACACGATAAAAAGTATGTATAGCTACAGCTATTCCTTAAATTTTAATGCTTTCATGTAAAAGCAAGATTAAATCAAAGTCATCAAAATTACAAGCTTTATTTATTTTTTTAAATAAAAATGCAGCCCTTTTACATCCTTAATATTAAGCATGCATAATTTAAAAAGCATAACTTAATAGCCTGCTAAGCAAAATAGACAAGTCATAGTTCATCATAAGAAATATCTTACCCAAAACTTTGAGGTAACATCAATAAATTACCAGAGTTGAAAAGTTCTAAGTCTTTAGGAGATCCAATATCTTTTTCCACTTCATTTGCAAGAATATTGCAAGAAAAATAAGAAGAATCACATGAAACTAGGTGAGTGGTATATAGTGACAACTTAGTTAGCCGCATAACTGAAAAAAATTAAATAATACATGAGCATAAAAAGATGAATTCTTTAACACAAATTCAGCAATTCAATATCAATAACAATCTACACTGCTTATCAGAAATAAAGGAAAAATCACAAAATGACCCTAACTCAAAAAATTACGAACAGAATTTAATGAAACTTGCACATATTGTAGTGCACGTAATAACTTAGAACATAAAAAGCATTTACCAGACAGTTATGGTGTTATTGTTATGGAAAGAAGCATACGTATGAAATGAATTAAGTCAGTTTAGGGCTAGAAAAAGTACCTTCAGTAAGGAGTATAATCACTTCTAGCAGCCATACATTGATGTGCTATGCTTTTAATTATGTGGTCTACCAATTTAATTGGAAATGAGAGCTATTGTTCTTGTGAAGCAGTTGAGAGCATGACAAAGGATAGGATTAGGAGAAGGATTGAGAGCAGCTACACATCCTCCTCAAGCATCCCAAACATGCCTTCTACACATAGTTGACACCAATCTTCCGGTAGCTGCACTAAGAAGGGATCTGAGGTATCTTGGAGTTGTGATTTAATTCCTTCATGCACATAATGATAAATATTGGTCATTGGTGCTCATCATACATTTGGCTGTATCATGAGAACAGTTTTAAGTGAATTCAAAAAATTTTGCACACAATTATAAAATTCATTTATCTAAAGATAATTAAATGCAAAATTTTAGTAAATATTTATTATTTTTATCAAAAATGGTAAAAAAAAAGTTTGAATTGTAAGGTAAACAATCGTTTTCGCATCATTTTAATGAAATCGGTAGAATAGTAACTGAGAAATCATATCTTAAAAATAAGGATTCTTTAAATTTCAATTACTAAAGAACTACTCAACCGATTTTGCTCCAATTTTGTATTTTGCAATGTAAAATTATACTCGTTAAAATCATGCAAAAAATTCCATACCTTACAATTCAAAATTTTTTTGAACATTTAAAATAAAAGAATAAAGAATATTAAATATTTAATAAAAATTATATTTTGAGCGGAATTACATTTGGATAAACAAAATTTAAAATTGTGCGAAAAGTTTTTAAATTCATTGAATAAAAGATTTTGAGATATGGCGAAATATGTAAAAAATACAGTTGACATTATGGGGTCCAAACTTTGGGCAGCTCTCTTGACAAAACTATGCGGATCATTTTTCCTAGATTGCGACCACTCACGAAATTTTGAGGGTTAGAAATTTGAATCCGCTAAAAAATATTTATGTTTACGTAAAGAAAGTAAGTTTTTGTGTCTGATTTTATAACTTAAAATATCATCTGCAATAATTAAATAGCACATTTGGCATCATCCTCTCAAACTATTATTGAATCCTAGAAGGTGAAGATCTGATAGTTGGATCAAGCAGGGGTAATTGTGGCACAAAGTGAAAAACCCTGAAAATTTTATGTACAAAAAATAGATATCAAATTATATATAATATATCTTTCATATTAAACGTAATTTTTTGAATTAACATTTACAATTAAATTACTTTCTAATGCAAAATACAGCACACTTTTAGAGTAAGGGAGAGGGGGGCACCTTTCAACATTTTTTGCTAAATAATTATTTGGGAAGTTTCATTGCTTTCAAAATCTAAGTTCTTATTTTTATTTACTAAATTGATATTTGAGGAAACCTCTCAATTTTTTCCAAAAGTCTAAGCCAAAGACAAAATACCTAATTTTACATATTTAGTGAACCATGTATTTTGTTGAAATCTACCCCTCCTGGGGGGGCAGTTTACAACGGGTGGTGGGGCACATTTCAACAATCGAAGATAACTTAACAAGATCATACATATATTTTGGAAAATTAACTTTATAATCATAATCACTTATTTATAAAATAATAATAAAATATTGAATGAACAGATTGGAGTGATTTAGGTTTTTTCTACATTATTTTGTCTTTAATTAAATCAAAGTTAACGGAGAATGTCATGAAAAATACAACTCGAACTGTTCCGCCATTTAAACTTGGTTGAGGCAGTTTCATTTTAATGTCATTCCTTTCTATACTACTAATATCCTCTTTTTCTGGAAAATAAAATTTCCAAGAATCTTCCTTCTTTCTCATAAAGTTTACTTTATAGCTGTCTTCTTCTATCTCCAATTTTTCCTACAAATAGAACTTTTTTTTTCTTTCCACAAAACTCAACAAGAACAAAGTCATTAACCTCTATTATTGTATTATCAGTTATCTCAAAATCCATCTGTTCTTCAATATCTGTAGTGGAAGGCGTCAAAAAATCTTCACATTCTGATTCAGTGTGTAAAGAAATGTCCTCTGCACTCACTTTCAGAAGATTCAACAAATAACAATTTTTTTGATGGTTTTAACTTGAGCTTAATTTCATTTGAGATTGGATTCCTCGTCTTTTCCAATCTTCAAATAGTTTCATCTTGAATGTGGCTTTTCTTTCCTTTTTTCCTAGCTCTTTTTTCAGCCATGGTAATAAATTTAGGGTAAGGTCTCACATCTACAGGTGTTATTAAGCTAGGCTCTTTAGGTTTTCTTTCAGTTGACCTTGTTTGTGTACAAAAATTATGATTTCCTTTACTAGTACTTGGGAGACTAATTTACACATTTCTTTAACAATTTGATCCACACGAAGAATTTCGCTGGAATTAATAGAAGCTTGTAAAACTGTTACAGAAGAAGGTTCAAAGTCTTCATCAGAAAAAATGGAACGTGAAAAGGGACAGATTCCAGTTTTTTGGAAACCTGCAATGATGTTTTTGTTTGTAAATGTTAAAGTATTTGTTATTGCAGCCAAGTTATGTATGCTAATGGTCTCACCTGGATTCAATACTATCCAATCATTTTCTGCTACTCTCAATTTAGATTTGAATGGCCCTATGATTCCAACATCTAAAGGCTGGAGACAATGAGAACAATGCGAAGGAAGGGTAACTAGCACAATACCATTATCCTTAGCAAACAGCATAGCATCCAGTGTACAGTGACTTTCATGACTGTCCATCACCAAAAGTATTTTATTTTCTGTAGAACATCGGGTATGCTTTTCAAGATGCTTGAAAACCTTGACAAAAAGAAGTCCAGTTATGTATCCACTTTTGGGACTGTTGACTAAACCTAAACTCCCTGGTGGTGCTCCAAATAACATAGAGTCATGCTACCTTGCCCTCGGAAAAACAAATACAAGAGGAACAGTATTTCCCAAAGCACTGATTATCATGCACATGGAAATCATGCCTCCTCGCTCTCCAAAAACTACCTGCCCCACCTGACGAGCTCCTAGCGTGGACATTTGGAGCTGGAACAACTGTTAAAACTCCAGTTTCACCAAATTATATATTTGATCAACTGTAAAATGACCAGAAATAAGAGCTCTCTCATAATAGTTGAAAAAGTCTTCAACATTTTCTTTATTAGAAGCTGTAGCTTTTACAAAGCTGTTGTTTTCCGGTTTTCTTAAAGTAAGCTATGGGTGACACTGTATAAAATCTTTAACCCAGTCAATTCCAGATGCTTCATTTCTGTCCCAGCTACTTGGAATTTCAGAGTTGAGACGCTTCGCGTAATCACAGGCAAGTTGTCGAACTTGTCTGTGAGTTAGACCATAATTGAGAATTGAACATGTAATTATGTATTCACAAAGCAAGGTTTCTTGCTGGACATCCAAAACTTGTTGGCTTGTGTATTTAGAACGGTAGCATTTTGTGTTAGTTGTACATTGTTTGATTTCATGAACCAAACAATTATTTGACTTTCTTTTTTTTAATCCATAAAATAAAGCTGAAAAGTCCATTCCAAATAATTCTGCTGTTGCTCTTAAAGATGCACCATTTCTGACAGCTTCCATTGTTTTTTTAATGCTTTCTTCACTAACTTCTGGTTTAGTGCGCTTTTTTTTATATGTTCGCACCATTTTTATAAACTGTAAGAATGGTAAAATAACAGGATTGCGCATTTTATTAAATATAATGTTATATTGTAAGCTTTTCAATTTTCCTAAAATTAAATTATTTTCATTCTAAATCAAATTTTCTTGAATATTTTCATAAAATTTTAAAATAATTTTTTTATTGACTCGTTTAATTAATTCCTTGTTAATAAATTCTACTTTCAACAACAAATAACAATGCAACTAACTGAATCTTGATTTTAAGCTTTTAATTAAAAATTAATATTTTTGAAAAATTTTATACAAACCTGTTTCTTTGAACACACTTGTTTTTCAAAAAGTTTAGACTAATGCTTTGCAGAAAAAGTTGAATATTTTAAATGTAACAACCGTAATTAATGGGCTTTTTGCAGACTAATGACTTCTGCAAGATTACTTAACAAAAAAATAATAAGCCCGGGGCACCTTATAACACTGTTGAAACGTGCCCCCTAAGATTTGTTGAAATCTGCCCCTGGTACAGACATTTTGGTTAAAGTATTATCAACCACTTTAGAAAAATACTTATTTCTAATAAATAATACAGTTTGAAGCAGAATTAAATACACTAGTTAAAGAATAAATATCACTTACCTTATTAAAAGATTACTGGTAGATAAAGTTTTAAAATCAAAACTGTCTTTTTACTTTTGGAATGTTAAAACATGTTCCACAAAGTAACACAACACTGGTAAAAAGAAAATTGCTTAAAACTTAATTAAAGCTTATTACCTGTCATATTGGCCAATCATTAAGCAATATTAGAAGGCAGAAATTCTAGTTGTTGTAAGGTGCCCCATGTTGAAATGTACCCCCCCTCCCCTAACTAATTCAGGAAGAAGCTCTAACAAGAATCGCAATATTGCAATTTAAAAAATGAAAATACAACTTGCGATATTGAATTTTTGAATCATTCAAATGCGAATCACTAGGTCACATGAATACGAATCGCAATGCATAGTTTTCAAATCACACATAAAAATTAAAAAATTGATGTTTGAAAGGTAAAAAAGGTGATTGAGAACTTGGAGGACTTTGTGACCCCAACAGATTTAACATGCACCGATCACCATTTTATACATGGGTATTCTTCTGCTGGCTGGATTCAAACTCCCATTCTCACGAACACGGGTCCAACGCCCTATCAAGCAGGCCATCCCGGCCAAATTTATTAGTTTATTTTATAACAGTCATTGTACAGCCGATCCAATTTCAAGTTCACGACTACTACAGGGTTGCCACAGGAAAAAATTAACAAAATAGTCTTTTAGTAGCCTAAAGCATGAAAATAGTAGCCAAAAACTAGGAAAATAGTTGCCTAATAAGAACAAAAATTCATCAAAAATATGACTAAAATTTTGTGAATGACTTAACCCAGGTAGCAAAAAGATATGATCTAATATTAGAAAAATGCAATATAATACTGCCGTGCCAGAAAACGCAACACTCATGAATCCTATCCTCTAATATTAGAACTAATATTACATAAAATTAAATAGTATTCGATCTAACATTCGAACTTTCAAAATTATCATCTATTTCATTACTTTCAGTACAACACTATATTTTTGCGAAAGGGCATCCCATAATATTAAGAAATAAACATTTATTTATGAAAGAAAATAATAAATTAAATATTACTTAAAATATCACTTTTAGCCAATCTAATCTTATATCAGCAAACAGAAGATAATATTAGCAGAAATAAGCACTGGTCGCCGCCACACCCGTGACACCTGTCGTCGCCATTGATTGTGGTAATCAGTTTGAATGAAAGTTTTAACTTCAAAGGTATTTATAATTTAGTAATTTTTTAGTAAACTTCATAAATTTCAATGATATATAAATAAAACTTTAAAGTAGTATCGTAGGTAATGTTTTTCCATAGTGTCTTCACGAATAACGTCGTCGTAACATACACATAATAATGTCTTCACGATCCTTAGCAAACAGCA
>NC_092214.1:77217361-77220581 GCF_043381705.1 Parasteatoda tepidariorum | reverse complement strand
CCCAGGTAGCAAAAAGATATGATCTGATATCAGAAAGATGCAATATAATACTGCCGTGCTAGAAAACGCAATGCTCTTGAATCCCATCTTCTAATAGTAACATTCGAACTTTCAAAATAATCATCTAATTCATTACTTTTGGTACAGTGCCACATTTTTGCGAAAGGGTATCCCATATTATTAATAAAAAAACAATTATTTATGAAAGAAAACAATAAATGAAATATTAATAAAAATATCATTTTTAGCCAATGTAATGTAATGCGAAAAAACACAAGGTAATATTGGCATGGCAGAAGTAGGCTCAGTTAAGGTTGTTTACAGTCGCCGCCAATAAGCGAAAGCAGAGATACTCAGTCGCCGCCATTATCATGGAGGGTCAGCGAGAATGAAATTTTTAACTTCAAAGGTATTTATAATTTAGTAATTTTTTAGTAAACTTTATAAATTTCAGTGATAGATAAATAAAACTTTAAAATAGTATCGTAGGTAATGTTTTTCCATAGTGTCTTCACGAATAACGTCGTCGTAACATACACATAATAATGTCTTCACGTAACATACATCGCCGCCATTGATTGTGGTAATCAGTTTGAATGAAATTTTTAACTTCAAAGGTATTTATAATTTCGTAATTTTTTAGTAAACTTTATAAATTTCAATGATAGATACATAAAACGTTAAAGTAGTATCGTGGGTAGTGTTTTTCCTGTAGAAACATTCACTGTAGGTACTTATAATTTTGAGCACTTCATCAAAATTATTTTAAAGATTTAATAAATCTATCAGTAAATATTACAATTGTGCTCATTTTTGATAATGTTCGTTATCAAAAATCACTAAACTATTCTGTTAATACGTATATTCTGATTATAAATAGTAAGTATTATAGTTAGTTTAGAACAGGTTCATAAAAACTATGTTTACTTGGTTCTGAATTTCACTGCAACATTGATAAAGGTAAAATTAAATTTTTAGTAAACAAGTTTGCAATGTTAAAATAATTATTAATTAATCGGCTACTTTTCACTTACAACCATTACATTTTAGAATGTTCGAAATTTTATTCATAAGAGGAACACTGTTGTTACATTGTAAAATATATTGTAAAATAATAAGTTATTTTCCTTTCTTGAATATAGACAGATTTGCATGATTTTGATACATAATTAGTTATATTAATTTATGAATCATAGCAAATGGTTAAAAAAATAAGCAACAATAGGGGCTAATCAAAGTGTGGGTACGTTAAATGAAGATCACTGCAGAAAAGGTGTTAAAATTTTTCTTTAGGAAGTTTTTAATAAAAGTGTGAACATTTCCTATTGGCTCTATGAGCTTATGCAATGTACAAAAATATTTTGATAGTTAAGTGTCATTGTACTTTATCTTTTAAAAAAATTAAAAAGTTATTAAATTTGATATATTTTTGTACCTGTATATATACTTGAATATTCACTTCCAATAAAAAGAGCCTAAGGGTTTTATACTATAATTTCCTCTTTTTTTTTACAAAAAAAGAATGAAATTATTACTTGAGAGTGTTTATAAATGAAATATTTTTCGGCACTTTGCTTGGTGATAATGATATTTTTTGGTGCAGGTATTGTTNATATATATTACAACTTTGAAATTTGTGAATTGTTAAAGAATTCTCCTTCTACATGTTTTTTTTTGACCATAAATTGATGATTTTGAATTCTCATATTATCTTTTTATATTGATGTACTTATACGATTTTTAAAATAAGCATTTGTTTATTTAATATTTCTCGCCTCTCTTTTTGTTGATTTGCCACATAGCGAATAGTTATTTTCTGGTTTAATAAAAGAAGTTGAAAGGTTTTGCAATTTTTTTTTTAAATATATGATAGTTTGCTTAGGAGTGCTTACGAGCTAAATTCTTTTAGTTGATCTCCTATGTTGACTATATTTAATAAATATTTACAACTTTGAAATATGTGAATTGATAGATAATTCTCCTTCTATATGATTTTTTCAACCATGAATTGATGATTTTGAATTCTCATAGTATCTTTTTACATTGAAGTTCTTTTACAGTAATCAAATTTTAAAATAAACAATGGAAGAAAATACGCAATTGTTTATTTAACACTTTTCGTCACTTTTTATGTTGACTTGTCACAAAGAGTTTTACAGTTTGAATTTTTTTTCATTGCATGATAAAGATAAAAATAAATTTTTAGTAAACAAGTTTGCCATGCTAAAATAATTATTAATTCATCAATTACTTTTTAGTTAAAACCATTGCTTTTTAGAATGTTTGAAATTTTATTCCCAAGTCGAACACTGTTACATTGTTTGAATTTCCTTATATATTGTGAAATGATGAGTTAAATATCTTTATTTTCATTTCATGAATATAGACAGATGTTTTTGATTTATGATTAATTATATTAATTTATAAATGATAGCAAATAGTTAAAAAATAAACAACAATATGGTTTATTCAAAGCGTGTTTACGTTAAATGAGGAACAGTGCTTAAAAGGTGTTAAAATTTTTATTTATGAAGTTTTTTAAAAAAATGTGAACATTTCCTATTGCCTCTATGAGCTTATACAATGTACAAAAATATTTTAATAGTTAAGTGTCATTGTACTTAATCTTTAAAAAAAATTAACAAGTGTTGAATTTGATATATTTTTGTATCCGTATATATACTTGAATATTCATTTCAATTGAAAAGGGCTTAAGCGTTTTGAACTATAATTTCTTCTTTTTTTTAAAAATAATAATAATTAAGAAAGAATTAAATTATTATTTGAAAGCGGTTATAAGTGAAATATTTTTCTATTCTTGCTCGGTGATACTGAGATTTTTTGATGCAGGTATTGTTACGGAAATCTACCCATTAAATTGTAAACATTTTCAAATGAAATTACTTAAGTTTTAAAGAAATATTCAATGCTTAATGTTTTCAATGTAAAGTTAACTTTTTTCTCTTATAATCTTAGCTTTGCCTGCTGGATAAACAAGCTTATCTACCAGGGAGGAGCCATTGATTTTTGAGATTGGGTGCTGCACAATGCAAATGGAAATTAATATTCTGGTAGAAAACTGGGAGCCATATGTTCGATCCTGAGGAAACAAAACAACTGGAGGTTCTCTTTAAATCTGCCGGAGCCGAAAGTTTGAAGAAAGGTGCATCCCTGCTGTGTGTTTGTGTGACATGCATTAATGTCGCTGACCATTTTATAA
>NC_092214.1:77139222-77216861 GCF_043381705.1 Parasteatoda tepidariorum | reverse complement strand
GAAAAAAACCTTATATTGCTATCTGGGCAGGAACTTAGTCAGGACATCAAACAGTGAAGCTTCGAATTGTGTTCCCTGGTCTGTTGTGATTCGTAGCGGTATTCCAAACCTAGCAATCTATCCAGCATAGAAAGTCTCAGCAACAGATTTGGCTGTTATATCTGCGAGAGGGTAAGCTTCTGGCCACTTGGAAAAACGATCGACACAAGTTAGACAATAGCGAAAACCTTCTGATGGCAGCAAGGGACCTACGATGTCGATGTGTACGTGCTCGAACCTGGCATTTGGTGGAACAAATGCACCAAGCTTGCACTGCGTGTGACGTGTCACCTTAGAACGTTGGCAAGCTAAGCATTGCTGAGCCCATGTCCTAAGATCTTTTTTTAACCCAGGCCAAACATATCGCTCTTCCACCAACCTTATGGATGGGTGGTCTAATGTAAACAATAACAAGCGTCCTTAAACCGGAAGAAATTTAGAAAATTTCCGGTGTATCCCTCCGCTTATGTTATGACTACGAGGCGATGTGTGAACAAGCCTAATATTCTATGCAGTTTTGTTATTGTAATTTGGATTCAAATCTAAGCATAATTGTACCATTTATAAGAGCTTTCAGAAATGTATTGATTCTCAGAGGTCGTAAGGCCAAAAAAAATTTTGGAAAGTTAATATCTCATAGTGAATCATTCTTAAGGTTTGCTATGTTTTGTATTTTATCCCTTATTTGGCTACATTTGAATAAAATTTCACCAAAAATATCTTTAAAAATATCTTTTTAAGTTAGCCTAATTAGAAAATATTCTAATGATTATAATATTAATATGATAATGCTGAAGATTAACGGAACATGTGCTGAAAGAACTCGGTACATGTGAAATACTGCAAATGATATGATACAATTATATGATGGCGCGTTTTTTCAATCTGCGGCGTAAAAATATATCGGAAGCAGTAACCCGGAAGTCTTGAAAGAGCAATTTTACCACTAGCGCCACCACCCTTAGCTTTACACGATCACCCATCCATAGTAGCTTTAATACCTGGATGTGAAATAGAATGCAGGTTGGAAAAAACTTTTTTTCTGTTCACTTCGGGTACGAATGGTCGACTCCGTTAGGTAGATACATCACAAAACAGCTCCACACCAGGATCACCTATTACGAATGGTTGAAGTACCAAAGACGAGTTACCAGTTTGAGCTAAAATTTCGGCTAGTTCCTGGTCACCTTTTTGGTTGTTAGCCGTTTCTTGAAAATTGATGCGGGAAGGTGTTTCTATGGTAGCAATGTTTACTCTGGACAGCGCATCTGCCACCACGTCATCTATTCCCTTTACATGCTGAATATCCGAAGTGAATTGGCCGATAAAATCCAAATGACGTGATTGTCTTGGCGAACACTTATCTTCCTTTTGTTTAAAGGCATATATAAGCGGCTTGTGGTCAGTGTTGATAGTAAATGGCCGACCCTCAACCATATGCCGAAAGTATTTGACTGCCATGTACGCAGACAAGAGCTCTCTGTCGTAAGCACTGTACTTTCTTTGAGATGGTGCAAGCTTTTTTGAATAAAAACTAAGTGGTTGCCACTCTTTCTCGATCCGCTGATGCAAAGCAGCGCCCATAGCTGTCGCAACCAACAGCCCCTACAGTATATATACATACATAGTAACCTATAAGGCCACATTGTGGGCCCACTATTAAGCCTATAATTATTTCATCAGCTGGGTTATACTACTATATTAGTTAACTTGTACTATAGTACAAGTTAACATAACTGGTCCAATTTGAATATTATGGGACTATATCAAGGTGAGATACGACCCATGTTGTAAAACAGAATATTGACTGCGAATTTCCTCATTTTAACGCTATTGTATATAGACATACATAGTAACTTATAAAGCCACATTGTGAGCCTCCTATTAAGCTTATAATTATTTCTTCTTTAAAGGAACACTATTACTTGGTAATATAATACGTGGTCTAATTTAAATATTATGGGTCAATATTAAGGGCTGATATATGGCCATGTTGTAATTCATAATATTGACTTCGAATTTCCTCTTTTTAACGCTACTGTATATAATACATACATAGTAACCTATAAGGCCACATTGCGGGCCCCCTATTAAGCCTATAATTATTTCCTCAGGCGGGGTACACTAGTATATGGTAATATAATACATGGTCCACTTTAAATATTATGGGTCAATATAAAGGGTAGATATAGGTCCTAATTGTAATTCATAATATTGACTTCGAATTTCCTCATTTTAACGCTATTGTAAATATACATACATAGTAACCTATAGGAGCACATTGTGGGGCCCCTATTAAGCCTATACTTATTTCCTTTGGTGGGGTACACTAGTATCTCGTAATATAATATGTGGTTTAATTTGAATATTATGGGTCAATATTAAGGGGGCTTGTTTTAAAATAACATTCTATTATTCATACAGGAGAAAAACCTAATTTATGCAGTCAGTGTGATCAATCTTTCGGCCAGAAAACTCATTAAAAAAAACACCATCTTGTTCATACTGGAGAGTGCATTGTGTGCAATAAAACTTTCTCAAAAAAAATATAATTAAAAGCTACACTTGGTTATTCATATTGGAGAGAAGCCTTTTACATGCAGTGTATGTGATAAAACTTTCTTCCGAAAGTTTAATTTAAACCAACACTCTGTTGTTCATATTAGAGCGAATCCTTATTCACACAGTGAGCCTGATCAATTTCTTACACAAGAATCTAGTTTAGAACACTGACATGTTCAAATTAGGAAGAAACTTTATTCATGCAGTGTGTGTAATAAAGCTTCCATAAAAAAAAATAATTTAAAGCTACACACGTCTCTTCATACTGGAGAAAATCCTTATTCATGCAGTGCTTGCGATAAAACTTTCTTCCGAAAATCTAATTTACACCAACACTCTGTTGTTCATATTAGAGAGAATCCTTATTCACACAGTGTGTCTGATGAATCTTCAACACAAAAATCTAGTTTAGAAGAACACTGTCATGTTCAAATCAGAAAGAAACTTTATTTATGCAGTGCGTGTAATAAAACATTAATAAAAGAAAAACTAATTTAAAGCTACACACCCTTCTTCATACTGGAGAGAAACCATATTCATGCAGTGTTTGCGATAAAACTTTCTCAAAAAAATATAAATTGATGCAACAAATTGTTATTCATTCCAGAGAGAAATATGCATGCATTGTGTGTAATATAGCTTTCTCAAAAAAACCTAATTTAAAGGTTCACTCGGTTATTCATACTGGAGAAAAGCCTTATTTATGTAGTGTGTGTGATAGAACTTTTTCACAGAATGCTAATTTAAAAAAACACTATCTAGTTCACACTGCAGAGAAGCCTTATTCATGTAGTGTACGCAATCGATCTTTTAAATGAAAATATAATTTAAATAAACACTCTTATGTTCATACTGAAATGAAACCTCATACATGCAGTGTGTGAAATAAATCTTTCTCAATGAAATATTTTTTAAATAAACACTATATTCTTCATACTAGAGAGAAAACTTATGCATGCAGTTTGAGTGATAAATCTTTTTGATAGAATTCAAATTGAAATAAACATTCTCTTGTTCATTCTGAAGAGAAGATAGTTACAATGGTAACATTATATCAAACAAATAGTATCATATATAAATGGTATATAACAAATGATATCATAGTTACAATGGTAACTGAGCAAAATGATTACTAAATCTGTGTTAATGCAAATATGTTTTAATTGAATTATTTTAAATTTCTACATAACAATAAGTGTCATTAAGAAGTAAAAATAATATCATAGCAATATAAAACTTCTCGAAAATTTGTTGCATTCATCCAACAAAAAGTGATAGTGATCAAACATATAACTTTTATGCTAGGAGTAAATCCTGCACCCTCATTCAGCCCTCGGGAATTTGAAATCCTCTTCAAAAAAGCCCTTTTTTTTAACTGAAAAGCCCAATGAAATCTTTTTTTTAAAAACCAAACCAAGGTGGGATGTTTTTTTTTCTTTTTTAAAAAAAGTTCGGTTTTTTTTTTTAAACTCAAGGAGTTTTTATTAAAAGTTTTACAGTTGATTTTTTTCTCAAACTTGTAATCAAATCTTGATTTTTTTTTCTACATGCCTTTGTAATTTCAAGCTTCCAAATTTCATAGCTGTTGAGCTACAAAACAAAATGTAGTAACATAAAGCAAAAAAGTAAGAAAACCTACACATAAGCACTTAAAATTGCAAACTTAAAACATATATGGAAATTTTAAAAAGAAAAAAAAAATGTTTGTTAAATTCATAAGCAAAAATTACCTTTTCAGTGATTAAAATTTCAAGTCTGTAGCTGCATTTTTGCAGTTTGATAAGTGATCCACATAATATTTTTATCTACAAGCTTAACAGTTAATAATTTTCAATGCAGAGTTATGCTTTTTTCTTTCATAAAAAGTGAATAAAAACACCGAATATTCAGAAATAATAATTTTATTCGAATTTCATAAATATACAAGTATCTCTAAATTTAAAAGAAAAAAAAAACTAATAATATAAATAAGCATTTTTATTAATTAAGAGTATACAGCATCAGAAACGGTCCCTTTGGTATGCATTCCCAATTAAGTAGTTTACATAACTAATCTTGAGAGAAAAATAAAATATATACAATTTGACTTAAATATTTACAAGCTTTTAATAAATTAAAACACTGATATGATATTCTAACACATATTTAATGCAAACATAAACTTTTGGAAAATTTGGACTTACTGTTGTGTTATCCTTGTAGAACCAAAAATATAACATGATGCAGTAGTTTTAAAAATTTTATATCGCTAAGTCATTTGTACATTTTAAGATATCATGATCCAAAACCATACATTTAATATTTAGTTGAATTTACAGAGTCACCTCTTTCGGAAATGATTGTATTTTAACAACTAGCACGGAAAGAATTTTAAAACTTAGTTTATTTGAATAATTATGATTTCAAAAACAGCAGTTCTTAAAAATTCTGTCTGCAAAGTCGATTGTACATTTTATGTTATCAAGATCAAGACTTTCAGATTTGTGTTACTCATACTTAGAGAATTTAAAAGCTCTGTTTCATTTTTAATAACTATTTTGAAAATATCACCTTTTTGTTTTAATAAGCATTTCTGTAAGTAAATATGCCGACATTAATTATAATATGAACTTCATTTACTTCTTTTTAAAAAAACGTTAGTTTATGAGAAAAACATTTTTAAAATTATTGTTATTCGAAAAGAAGCCAAGCTTTAAATTTCCTTAGTTCACTGTAAACTGTACAAACATTGCAAATATAACCATTTCCAAAAGTTTTGATCATATATCAAAATATTACCAACAGTTTTGACGAATAAATTTTTTAAAAGAATTGCAGTAAGTATGATTTTTTTTAAAAAAACAAGAATAGCACAATTGTAAGTTTAAACATTTCCAGGAGTGTAATTCTATAAGATGATAATTTATAAATGGAATATAATCTATAACAGATTAAAGATGCAAATTTATAAGATAGAATTTGTATGTATTTCTATATATATATATGAATTTCCTCATTTTAACGCTATTGTAAATATACNATTCTATCTTATAAATTTGAAATCTAGAAACAAATACAAATACATTTAAGTTAAGTAAAATAAAGTACTATTAAAATTTAACAGAAAAATAAAATATCTAAAAATCAATTCACAAATAAGTCGCAGTCATCTGTCAGTATTTATTCATTTTTTAAAAAAATATAACCGTTTATGAATGAATGATTATATGATCATTGCATAGGTGTTATTGATGATTAAATCAAAGATTAAGATGAAGTAAAATGTTTAGTGAACATATATATATATAAAGCATTCAAATTACTACAAACATGCACAAAAATAGAAAACAAAATCACAGAATTTAGAATCAATTTTTTGAAAGAAATTTTTAAGTATAGAAATCAGTACTAAAAAATTTGTTCTACTCCACTAATAAAACAAATTGATGTTCAAGGAAATTATGAAAAAAATGAATTCTAATTTAGGTTGATTGTTAAATTAACATATATATGATTTATTAATATATTGTTATAGTTCTTTAGTGCATAAAAGCTGTAATTTAAAAATCCAGTGGTGTACATAGATTTAGGTGTGCCCCCTTGCAATATTTATAAATGTGCCCTATCTCAGACTTAACACAAATTTTTTAAAATTAAAATATGAAACAAAAAAAACTATGAAGAGACCTGTGAGTATTTACAACCATTCCTTTTATTTAAATTTATAAATTTTAATATTAATTAATAAGGAATAATAACAATGATTGCGATCTAAAGTACTGCATTGGGACATTATAAACACTTACCGATTCACCACACATGAAATTTATTTTAATAGGAGAAAATAACTAACTACCTCACAATAATTCAGAGTTTTGGTAAGATTTTTTTTTTTGAAAAGTGAGTAAAAAAATATATCAGTAAAGGAAAAAAAATTGCTATTTATATAGTAGAAGTGCACAACCTTTCTGAATGAAGGGCAGCATGCCCAAGTATATAGACATGTTGATGGCAATTATGATAATTTTACGTAAACATTAGTGTTTCAGACACAATTCTTTCTATCAGTCAACATAGTTATAAATATTCACAATAAATTAAATTCTTTTAAATATTAAAATTATTTAAGATTTAAGAACACCAAACTGATACTTTTCAAAATAAAAATGTTTCCTTTTCCTCCAAAAATAGTTTTATCGAAAAGAATTTAAAGTTGTGGAAAAAGTGATGTTTTTTTTTATCATATGATAAAACACTAAAGTTTTTTAAAACCTACATTTGAATTTCACATTTTGTAATATTTTATTAAAAATAACGAGATTTAAGGGAAATAAGTAAAAGCAACTGCTAAAAAAAGAAGAGAGAAATAACATGGATTGACGATGAATCGGCACAAATAAAGTTAATGATTAAAATGCCCAAATCGAAAATCAAGTTTTTATAATACCGGTTTAAAAATATCAGAAATTTCGAAACCCTAGGAAAAAGCGTAGCTGTTGAAAGAATGATAAAGAGAAAAATCTTAGAATTTTCTCTTTATCATTCTTTCAACCATAATTAAAATGCCCAAATCGAAAATCAAGTTTTTATAATACCAGTTTAAAAATTTCAGAATTTTCGAAACCCTAGGAAAAAGCATAGCTGTTGAAAGAATGATAAAGAGAAAAATCTTAGAATTTTGTTAAAACCGGCACAAATAAAGCGCACACTTAAATGTATGAGTTGAGTATTAATACACATGAAAAATATCAGGATTTTCAAAACTATGTGGAAAGTGCCAAAAAACAATCAAAAAATTGCTTAAATTTACAATAAAATTGACACAAATAAAGCACGTCAAAAGTGATAGATCAAGAGTCATTACGATAACATATTAAAAAGACCAGGAATTTAAAAAACGCATGAAAATCCGACAATAACCTCCGAAAAGTTACTTGGACTAATTAGGAAATGGGCATAAATAAAGAGCTTCAAAAGAGATTGTTAAATTTCAGAATTCATGCAACCTAATTTTAGCATATTAAAAATATTGTTTTTTTTTTTAAAAGTTTGAAAATTCATAATGATCACTACCAAGAAAAGCAATCTAAACACTACATTAGATTTGAAGTGCAAAAAATTTAAATAAGAAATTAAAAATTTCAGATTTTTATTTTATAAAAAAAATCTTCTTTATTATGTTCAGGTGCTGCCACGTATAGCAGATTTTGCATCTCTATCATATAATGTTTTATTCCCGGATCGGGCGCCCTAAAACCTTGTGGGCTTCCCCCCAAGCGGGGATTGTGAAGGTGTTATTTACACCACTGTAAAAATCAAAAATATTTAATTAATATTTCACATCAAGCCTTAAGTCAATCATTAATAAGGAAAGTTACAATGCTTTAAGATAAGACATGTGCCAAGTTTAACTAACCATAATGGCTTTTTTTTAAAAATAAAATTCATAACATCTGCATTAAAATAAATGTAATATTAACAATGCTTTTTAAATCAAGTTTGGTCAAGTATTTAAAAAAAGTAAGATGATTAAAGAATTTTATACAAAAATATATATAAACATAATAATTTTAAATAAGTAACAATAAAATTATTTCAAATTAATTATAGTAGTAAAGCAACTTGATAAATTTTACAATTGTTTATTTCTTTAATGTAATTAAAAAAATAAAATAAAAAAGAAAGAAAGAGAAAAATAAAGGGTTTTTTAAAATGTCCCGATTGCCTTTATTATTCTAATATTTAAAGAAGTAAATTCAATAACATATTTCCCAAAACATTTCACAGACACAAAATGGATTATTTTGCAGTACATTTGCTTATAACAGAAGCTACTAATAAGCTAAGAAATTTTGATTTGAAGTTAGGAAAGGAAAAATATTTTATTTGCTAGACCTTTATATTCTTTATTATTAAAGTTAATTTTAAATAAAATAAGTTAATTTAAATAAGTTAATTTAAATATATAAAATTACATAACATTTTTAATAAATTAATAGATATAGCAAATAAAAGTATACAACTAGCAGAAGTTTAATATAAAGACCTCAGTCAACAAGTGCAAATTACTTATTAAAAATTACAAAAGATATTATATATTGATAGCAAGCCATGCCTTTAGCATGAGATATCTTTTAAAAAACATTTTTCAACAGGTTCAGTTGCATGTGCTTTGACATTTATCAGATCTTAATGAAATAGAAAGGTGAGAAGTTAGAATTTAAAACAGCTTCATTTGACTCAAAATGGGAATTGTAAACTACTATATCAACTATGGTTCTAATATAAAATGTATTTCTAAATATAAGCCCAATAGCAGAAACTTCTGTATTGATCTGCAACATCATGGAAAATTTTAAGACTTATCTTCACAGTCCATGGTTAGATATTTGTATTTACAAGTTTTTATCTGCAAGGCAAATATAAATCTGCAATGCCCCTTGTTAGGCTGATTTAATTTCGCTACTGAGAATATAACGAATAGAAAGTAAAAGGTAAATATCTATTTTAACCAATGATTTAATGTAATGCTCATTACTTCATGGATTAAACAAAACCTCCTCATAAGAATTTAGTTTATTTACATGTCAACAAGATTAAAATTGACAAAAAGTATATCTAAAAAAAAAAAAAAAAAAAAAGAAATACATAATTATAAGGAATATATAATTATTAAAATGCATATTGCTAAGCATTAACATAGGCACTAGAGAGCTAAAAAATGTTTTGTCTTCTTTTAGGAAAACCAAGAAAAATTATACCAGTTGTAAATGCAGATTTTTTTTTATCACAGGCTCAAGTTAATTTTAAACGAAGTTCTAAAAAATAATAAAAAAAGTTTAATTAAAAAATTAGCTTTATCTTATTCTTAAGTTAAAACACATTTGGTGAATTTTAAGTGTGACCTACAGCTTTTTACTTTTAGCTCATTCATTAAAAATAATTTTTGGAGCAGCAAATATACCAAATAATGCAATTCACAAGTATAAAATATAATTGTTCTAATGGGCAATAAGATTACAACAAACAAACTGAAACTTCCTTTAATGCATTATTATTATATTTAGTAAATTAAATGAAATAAAAGTGAAGTTCATGATTTTTGAAGATTTTAAGACTAAAGTGAAAAAGGTGTACTAAACAAATTGCAAGTAATAATTTTAATGTTCAATGGAATCATTTCACATTTTTTAAGTGTCTACTTTTATGATCAAAGGGGAAAATGTAATAGCATATATAATAAAAATATATCTGCTTAAAGCATGAAGATATAAGTATTTAAACAGTAACTACAATATATTTATTCTCTTAATGAAGCATTTAACATGGAAAAATTAGAGTTTATGAAATCCTAAATATATTTTAGATGTAGATCTTGGACAAAAATTGAGATTTTATTCATCCTAATTTAGGTACTTGCAATAGATTTATAATAAATGTTACCAGTCTAATTATTTCACATTAAGTCCTTCGATTTCTGGTAAAAAAGCAAGACATTTATCATAATTATAAGTAGGGTTGCAAGCTTGGTACATCATGGATTTCCATGATTATTAATATTTTTCTTAAGTCCATGAAATTCTTGGATGATAAAGTAATAACAATAAACATGCTTCCCTAAAGTTTAATAAGAACACGAAAGAAAGAATTTTTTTAATAAGTTCCCTTTTTAATCAGAAAGCCTACTATAATTATAGTGTAACATAGTCTATTTGAGTGTGCAATAAAATTTATAAATCCTTTGTGTTGAAAACACATCGCACTTGATGAACAACAAAATATTTCTGAGACTAATTAAACTATGTACAAGATTTTGCTTATTTGAATAAAAAAATATTAATATCGCATTAATTAAAAGAAAAAATTTTTTAAAAATTCTTTTTTACTTTTTCATTTTACTATTTGCACGATGTCCACGGCTATCAATACATAATTTTAATTATATTTGTGTTTCTTTGAACTTTTCAAAATTTTTCGTGGATTTAAGTCTTTTCTTCCTCATGCCACAACCCTAATTATAACTATAGTTTTCAATTATCAAAAGAGGAAAAGTTGTACATCAATTTCAGCATAACTTAACACTAGCAGTGGTGTAAAAATATTTATGAGAGAGCTATCTAAAATTCTACTGGAAAATGCATTTTATATTGAAGTACAAAAAATCTCATATGAGTCATCTTCTTATAAATGATAAGAACACTTTACAGGAACACTAACAAAAGTGCAATATTATTTTGAGTTATTGCAGAAAATGACTGCTGATTATAAAAATAAAAACAAAAGAATAATTCAATCTGAACAATACATATTCAAATATTAGGCAACTAACTTTACCACTTCTTATTAAAAAGAATTATATCAGTCAGATAGTAAATAAATAAAATTGTACAATTTATTAGTAAATGAATTTTAAATTGTTTTATTTGTCGATTGTGAAGAATAAAATAAGTTATTAAAAATATGTATTTTGTTAGACATAAACTACAGAGCTAAATACATTTAATACATATTTATTATGTGCCTTGTTGAAAACTGAAATTAATAGTCAACTTTTTAGAAAATAATTAATGACATTTAGCACCATTGTAACGTGCTCAAATGGAAATCACACAATCCATCACTACAGTTTAAAATAAGTTCAATATTGAGTAATTGTAGTTGTAGAAAAACACTACTTTCATTCAATAATAGAAAATATGTAAAACCTTCCACACAAAAATGAGAAAAAAGTAGTTTTTTTTTTATCGTACAGTACTTTTACTATTAGCTGCTAATATTGATTGTTTTGCTAGTCAGTTATTAATGCTTATAAAAAAAATTTTAAAACTTAAATAAACAATGTTTGACAAATATTGCATAGATAAATGTATTAAAAATATCATTAATTATGGGCAAGTGCAATGTAAGCTAGTTTCCTGTTGTAAAATTACTACATTTTTTGATAGACAGGATTTTCACAAATAACCAGAAAAAAAATTTCCGACTTTTCCCTGATTATTCTGAACTGATTGTTATCAAATCTCCTTGACTGCTGGTATAAAATTTATTAATTATTTTTCAGTTCTTTCTTGCTCATGTGTAAAACTCTTGTATATACAACTGAAGTTGATAAAAATGTTTTCATTTTTAAATTATATTACAAGCATAAACCAAACAGCATTATGTGAAAGAATTCAGTAGATAACAGTAAAGCGATATAATGAATAACCCCTTTTTTATGCATCTATTAATGACATATAAACTTGACAAAATGGTAGTGTTACTGTCAAATTAGTGTAACTGTCTAAGATTAAATGCTGTTTTTTAATAATGAGGACAAATATTTTTAATAATATGATATTTCATATTAAATGTTCAATCAATTTTCGCTTAAACAGTTAAAAAAAATAATAATAAGATTTTTTTTTACAGATAACTTCATTAATGAGGCAAGCAAACTTTTAGTAGATTTCTATTTATTGGTATAAAGTGAAACGGTATTAGTAAATTGTGCATGTCTTTTTTTACCCCAAAATATACCTAGTTGATAAGACTAAAGTACTTCAAATTGAAATCAAGCATTTTTCCTGATATTTAGCTTATTTGAATAAAATTCTCTGATACTTTCTTGACTTTTACAGACAAATGAAAGTCTCTGTTTTGAGCTATCTTCAATAGAATACCATTAAAAACTGTTCAACGATAAATGGCACAGTTACAATAGTTTTGAACATGATCAATACAAGTCAAATGTGATGAAAAAATGCCTTAAGGGGTAATTTATAACTTTGCCAAATTTTCCACAAAAGACTAAATATTTTAAAAAATAGATTGTTTTTGACTTACTGAATTTTTCTCTTCACAGCTTATATTATAAAAAAGTATTAAATATATCATTGATTGTTGGGAAGAACATAGTAACTAATCAAATGCTTCGACAATGTTTCCCCTATATTGCATAGTTGAATGAACTCTAATTAGATAAGTAGTTTCTCCATATAATGTACTAATTATTGGATTTTTTTTCTTCAAAATTACAACCTTTTTAAAGAAAAATAATTTATTATAGTATAATTTTTTTCCTACTAATTTTGGGAGGAAGATAAATAAAATTTCCATAATAAAATTAAGTTAAATCATAACAAGCATTCATAAATCACACTTACTAAGAGAAAGATGCTCTATCATAAGCAAATGATATTGATTTATTGATAGATTGAGTCATCACTGATATTGATTCATGATTTGTCTCTTTTAAATAAAAAAGAGTAATTATACATTAAATAATTTGTTAAAATAAATTAAAAATTGTTATAAGAAAATATGTTGCAATTAAAGGTATCATAAAATAATAGCAAAATTATAAATTTTATAGAATTCAAAGATCATTTAAGTTATATGAGTCAGTTATAAATACATGTTAAATAAATACAAGATGACTACATTGTTAATTAATGAAAATTCAGACTGTGTTGTGTAATAATTAACTTTAATATACAATAACTTAAATGCTGATGCTAAATACAAACAAAAGCATCATTTTCTACAGACTGTTTTCAGTGAATGCTAATATATGGTGGTTAAATGATCAGTACTATTGTTCTTTCTTCCATAAAAGTGTGCAAAATCTTATAACAATGCACAATATTTACAACAATTTATCCTAAAATAAGAAAACTATTAACCATATTATATGCACAAATAATATTTTACTTTATAAAAAGTTAGAGCTATAGACTATTCTATACTAGAAATAACTCATGGCAATTTATTACAAAACAAAAGAGTGAGTATGGGAAAAAATATAACAACCTTATAATTAACGCTATAAAAACAATACTTAATTTATGTTTCATAATATCAAAAAGTCTTACTAATTAAGAAATTGACTTTCTATTAAAATGTTATTGAATAATCATAGAGAATTTAAGGTGATGTTTGTTTATTATTGGATGACAATGGTGTTTGTTGATATTGTTGTTGAGGAGCAGGGCTTGAGTTTATGCTGCCAGTCACGCTAGGAGCTTCGAATCCATTCAAACTGTCAGGTGATTGTAGGGAATGAATGTATAGAGGGTTAACGTTTACAGCATCAAAATGAGTGCTGTCATATAAGGAATTGTTCTGCAAAAAAATATTTTATTAATAAAAATCATTTTCTAATCAAATAATATGCTATATTTTCAATAATTATTTTTTTAAAAATTAAAGAATGCCATATAGTAAATGGTTTTCATTCTTTTTGTTCTGAAGAAGAGTTATAATAATTTATACAAATGATAAAAAAAATTGAAACCAAAATGGGTTATTTGTGGTAATGGGCAACAAAATTGTTAACTATAGAAAAAACATTTTTTACAAATTTTATAACCTTCTTGAGCAATAGTTAATTAGCTGTTTTAAAATAAAAATGCAGACAAAATAAATAAAATTTTCTATAATTACATAATTTAATAATCTTACAAAAGATAAGTCATGAGATGTATCAATATATATTCTTTATATACAATAAAGGAGTTTAGGTATGAGAAAATATTTTATAGTTATAAATATTAAGCTTATTAAGCTGTATTAAAATTTTCTGAATTAGGTAAGAATGTTTATTCCTTATTTTCAATGCAGGCTTAGATCCCTTTAAATGTCAACTACATTCTCCACTTAGAAAGTTGCTTTCTCACACAACAGACCCTTTTTTCCATGTTATTATTCAATGGAGAAACACTCTTCTGCAGAAATTTTTTTTATACTAATTTACTTAAATAACTTGAAGATTAAACAACTCAAAACGATGAGGTGTTAAACCAAAGTTATAATAAAATCTTAGCAGTGGGTTGTAGAAAAAGCAAATTTATTTACAATCTATTGATATATAAGCTAATTGATATGATGATAATGATTGATAATATTGCATATAAATCAAATGAATGAATTTAATGAATTATTGAGCTAAATTATTTCCATACAACTAAAAAAAACTGTGTTCTGAAAATTTTAGAGAACATCTTATACATATATCTTATCTTAAATTTAATGAATTTGAATTTAGGGTACATAATTTTAACATGTTTAATTATATGGCAAATAATTATCATTAAATATAAGTTTTATTGTAATTAAGGCAAATTTCTTACTTGGTATATATAATCAGAATCAGTTTTTAAAGATGAACAAGAAAGCTGATGAGGCAAGCTGACATTGTCATCTTCCACAGCATCATCTACTTGAGCTTTGTATGAAAACATAATACTTGGTTGAGAAACGCTAAAAAAATTTCAAGATTGATTTATTTAAAATAATTTATTTATTACTTATTTAATTTATAATCTGAAGTATTATACTTGACTACCTGAAAAAATCAGCTAAGAATGTTCTATACACCAATGGGGTGAAGAGAGTGAAATATATATATGCAGTCATGTCAACAACACTAATAAAAAGAGGAAAAAAGATACTTTTTATTACTTCAGAGAAACAATTAAAAAAGAATACCTAAAAACAAGGAAAATAAAAGCCTCAAACTCTTTTCTTTTTATTCCGATATACTACAATATAGAAATGTTTATTAACACATTTCTGTTTAAGTGTCAGTCGCTGTTTATTAAAGTTTACTCTCTAAGTGTACCCTTAAGTTAACTACACTAATGTTTACTCTTCAGTCAAGAAAATCTTCCTTACTGCATTTTTTTTTAAAAAAAGTAGTAATTTTGAATGAAATAATTAATATAAAAATACTAAAATAATAATATGCAAGGACAATGATAACACAAGTCTGCAACCAAAATGTTGTTTAGAAACCAATACAGTGTAACGTCCCATATCCGGACGTCCCTTTCCTGGAAGGGTCGATTTCCCGGATGCTTTTTAACAATCAAAATAAACAAACATTTCTTCATCATCCCCTCTCTTTAAAAAAACAACAACAACAAAGAAACAGAAGTCTTTTGACATGTTTTTTTCCTTTTCTAGTTTCTAATGATTTTTGCATTGAACCCATAAATGGAGAAAGGGGAGAAAAGATCTATCAAGACCATGGAGTGACTGTTATTGACGCTCCTCCTATGGAATGCAGGAAAGGAGGGAGATTTGTTTTCAAAAGAGCACAACTGAGTCCCCTCCCCCTTTCTTTCCTATGCAGGTGGCTACCTAGCAAAAGAGGCATTTCCTGGAACCTTTTTATTATAGTGATGGGGAAAGAAGAAATACTGTGAAAAAGGGTAAATGCAGCAAATGTTTACATGGAGGGAGAGTCACTTTCAGTCAAACAAAAAATTGAGAACTCAATCAGCATGCCATGCCTTTTTGCTAGATTGATAGCCAATGATAAGGGAGAAAACTAGAATTTATCACTTTCCTGCCTTCAACTGGAATGACAAATAAGGAGGAAATGAATTTTTCTCCTCCACCTAACCACCTAAATAAACCTTGCTTGAATCGTTCTAGTTCAAAATTGCGGAGAGAGCAATTAATGTTTTCATAGCTGTCAGAATTTTTTTCGTTTTCTATATTTTAAGTAATAATTATTTTTTTTCTAAAAGTTTGTTTTTGATTGATTAGATATCATTCTAATAGTAAAACATTATTGCCCAAAAAATANTTTTTTTCTAATATTTCATGTTTTATTGATTAGATATTCTAATACTAAAACATTATTCCCCTTAAAAATAATGTTTATTTATTTTTTGCTTCTTAGATTTAGATCATTTTAAGCTTTGTTCCAGAATTTCCCCTTCCTGCTTGAATCGTTCTAGTTCAAAATGGAGGATTAATATTTTCGTAACTGTTAAATTTTTTTCGTTTTCCATATTTTCAGCAATAATATTTTTTTTCTAATATTTTATATTTGATTGATTAGATATTTTAATGTTAAAACATTATTCCCCTTAAAAATAGTGTTTATTTATTTTTTGCTTCTTAGATTCAGATCGTTTATTAATTCATTTTAAGCTTTGTTTACCTTGGGGGTCAATTATACAAACGCGGATACGCGACTTTACACTGTAGTTGATGCTATAGACTTTTGATAGTAATTTCAGGAAAAAGAGCGAAAAAATTCTCTCATATGTCATTTTCACAATGAAAATTTTAATTTTTGTAGCCATAATCTTGTAAAGAAAGTCATAATATAGTTAGCCACAATAAAGTATAGATATTTTTTAGAAACCAATAGCTGATTTGATAGATTTTTGATACTAATTTCAAGAAAAAACAGTGAAAAATTCTTTCATATGTTTTTTTCCTCACAAAATTGAAAATTTTGATTTTTTTTTAGTAAAATGTTAAATTGTTATCTATTAATAAAAAGTATTTAGTATCATAATGTATTTAGCATCATAAAGCCTTCCTAATTACTAAAACTGGATATATTTATACTATTCTGAGATGCAAATAAATGAAGACAAATTTTATAGTAACAAAAATTACATTGTTTTTATCTTATGGATCACAGTTTAAAAGCGTTCCTATTCAAGGGAAGAAACATAAATATCCCTATCTAGAGAACTATGGTATTATTTCAAAAACATATTTCCCTGAATAAGACAAATCTCAAGTTGATAGGGTAACAGTTTTGAAGTTAATTATACTTCATGTATAAAACGTAATTTCTGTACTCATTTGTAAATTTTTTATGCATCTGATTTTTGACTTATTTACATCTGACACAACCATGTGGACCAGTGAGGCATTGTTTCTTCAGTACTTTTTTATGTCCTATAATAACCAAATCAAGTTGATACAACTAATAGTTTAGAAAAATGAAATTACATACAAAAATTTAACTTTTGATTCATTAACGTCTGCACATTAACATTCTGCCGTATTTGCACACATCTGTACTGCATTTTTCTCCACAAATTTAAGCTAATTTTGTGAAAAATTCTTATGTGACTGAAAAAAAGTAATACCATATAGCACAGCCCCATTTATTCATGGAATTGTGTGGCAGAGGCATTGCGGATATTTTGAAAAACTAAAAAAGTAAGGTAAAAATATGAATTTTAAAATGTATTCATACACATGCATATATTTTAAAGAAATAACAGAAATATTTGTTCCATGTCTAAATCACTGATACAATGAATAGTAAAGGACAACTACATACATATTTCATAAAAGCGTTCATACATACAAATTCATACAAAAAAAGTGTTCAGTTACACTTTTTAAAAAAAAAAAACCAATGACTGATGAAGTGCAACATAGTTTTTGATTTTGTTATGGTATTCACACATAATTGGGGCTCTACTGTATTTCAAATGGATTCAATAAACAATTTTTAAGCCTGTGTTATCATTAAAAAATTGTATCACTGTACTGCAGACATTCATAACATTCTCTGCTTAACTGTAATTTTGTGAATGTTTATGAATTCATAACACATACACCCAAATCAAATTTATAATGATTAAAAATAAAAAGTTGCTTAATTTATTTTTAATATTAAATTAGACAGAATTAAATTTAGTTCATGAAATAAAAATTTTTACATAAGAAATTGCTTTAACTTTATTTAATAATATTAAACTAGTTCCACTAATAGAGTAGCTTAAATTTTTTTAAATAGAACACCTTTTTTTAAAACCATATTCTATGCAGGAGTTCCTAATGTTAACTTTCCCTCAAGCAAACTTGCATTCTAAATAATAATAATTTTAAATAAATAAAATAATTTCCTGAATCTTCAATATTTAGCACTTAAAAATTTTGGACAACCCTTATAAAAATGGATCAATACTTCAATAAGAATTTCATTAATCATAAAAAAGAAAAAAAATTCTTAATTTTAAATTTTGAATGCTTAAATTTGACAACAAACAGTCCCATAAAGATAACTAAAAATGCAAAAATTTACCATAATCCATTTTCTTCTCTATAGTACAATAAACCACTTCCAACAGCTTGGGAAATATTTAATACGTCTAAGAATAATATGTACCAATAAAATGAAGGTTTAGCTGCAAAATAAAAATATGTTATTGGTAGATCTTTTATAAAAATGCATTCATATATGCTCATATTTTAGTATTTTTTAACTATGCCACACGTTTTTTTAACCTCACACTTTATTTTTATGATAGAATTGACCAGGTATAATTTTAAAAGCATTATTGTTGCTTAATAAACTCTAAATAATTATATCAGCAGTTTAGTTTAAATGTAATGTAATTAAAAAAGGGTTGAAAAGTTAATAAAACTCTGCAAAATATCCTTGGGTCACAATCTGTCACAATCTGTGAGGACATTCATCAAGTCACAATCTGTGAGGACATTTTGCTGATATAATAATAACTTTAAAAGAGATAACTTATTAACATGACTTAATTTAAAAAATTCTTATAATTAAAATAAACACTCAACAATATTAAACATATTTTTGGACTTAACAAAATGGACTATTCATACATATTTTAACAAAATGGACTACTCATACATATTATAAAGAAATTGTTGCACTGCATAAAGTGAACTCAATCTAAAAAAGATACATTTACATACAATAGTTTTAAATCTAAAACTTACTAGGTAGAGCAAGCTTTTCTCTTAGTTTTGTCCAGGGTAAAATTAAAACAATAAGATAAATCTAAAATAAAAAAATATTTACATTTTAAACAAATTATTAAATGTTAAAGAATTACATTACTTAAATGCAGTTGAAAATTTTTAATGAATTTAGTATTTTGTAATTGTAAACTCAAACAATAAATGTAATAATTCAGTGGAAAAATATGAAGAAACAATAAAGTGCACAAGAAAAATGTGAAGGGTAAAAGATTTAATACATAAAGATAGTGGACAGGAAAAAGATATTCATATCCTAGCTTTGTGAATGATTTTGATTACGATAAAGTAAATACAATGGTGATATTTTTAAATGAACCGACGAAACAAATAGAGAAAACCGGAAAGTTTAAAATTTTCTAATTAAGAATAAATTATATAAATTTCAATTTTGGTAATGGAGAAATTCATAAAAAATTACATTAATTTGTCCATGTATAACATAAAAAATGATATAAACTTGTTCAAATGATGCAGAATTGTCTGTGAGAATGAAAAACCTATATAAATTTGTAGTTTTCAAAAAAAGATAAAAGATTGTTTTTAAAGAATTCAAGCATCATTTTATTGTTAAAAATTTCAGAACAGCTCTACTTAAAAAATTATCACAAATTCAAAATAATTTTTTTATAAAAATTTAAATAAAAGAATTTTTGATTTTACATGTTTGAAAAGCTAAAAAGTAAACAATCAATAGATTTTGATATTCTAAATAGGGTTAACTTACCAAACTGAAAATTATGGAACTAATAAACCAAAACAGCATGCCTCCATGCCCGAATAATCCTTTTTTGTCAACACGGATGAAATTTTCATCAGGAGCAGTTATTTCAAGAACACCCTTAAAAAAAGAAGACACTTTGGATGAGAAGAAAACAAATTTATATTGACAGAATAACAAATGGAATATCAAAAACAAAATGTCAGTTTTTTTCTCATAAAATACATTTTTAACACTAAAATTTAATGTTTTTTAATGAACTTCTCCATTTTAATTTCAAACCAAACATAGAAAATAAATTATACATTATAAATAATTTAGTTCTTAAAGTTAAGCTTATCAAAGCAATCATACTCTAAATGCCGATTAAAATTACAATATTTATGCTCACATTTATCTGGCAAATAAATTATTGATTATTTTAAATTATTTTATTTAATAATAATCTAAAAAATTTGAATGCACAGCATATAAATTTTTACATTATTTTAAAGATTCTAACTTAAATTAGTAAAATCAGGGTGTGCAGCCAAATTTTTTTAACAAAAAAAAACCTTAAAAAAATATTTTTACACACTTTATTAAACAAAATTGCATACCAATAAATTTCTTTCCTTATATTATTGAAAGTGCTTTATATATAAACATAAAATTAACGAATTGCAAAAACATTTACACAATCATGATAAATAAATAATTTTTTATTGGCAAAGAACTCTGTCCTTAATTTTATTAAACAGCAACCAGCATAAAAACATAATTATGTACTTTATTCAATTATGCAAAATAGTTCATTTTATTTTAAAATTACAGTTAGTTACACTTTAATTTAAAAAAAAATATTGTGTGTAATTTTTCAAATTAAGTAAAAATTATTAATAAATGTATATAGAAAAAAAAATGTTCATAAGAATTAATTTTTTTGATCATACTGATTGGCATGTGTAGACAATTAAGCTTACAAAGAAAACATAAATACATTCTTATTAAAAATATAAATTAGTCAATGGCTTCCCAATAAATGAAGTAATTCAGCTCAATACTTTTTTAATCAAACTACAAAATAGTTTAAATAATTTTGAAAAGAAAATATAGTAAGTATTGAAGTGGTTTTTTTAATCGGAAGTAATTTATTATACAGTCCCTACATTTATTATATTTAACAAATCTGAGATTATGGAATTGTTACTCTCAAATGCTTTTAATAAAATGATAAAGAGAAGAATGAAATTTTCTTTTGAAATCACAAATTTGACGTACAGCATTTCTTAAGCATTAAATAAGTCAAGTGCCTCTCAATTCATATTTTTTTTAAAGTCTTGACCTTAAAACTTAAAACAATTTTTTTTATAAAATAACTCAAGAGCATTGAGCATTTCAATAACTAATTCAGTAAAATAAGACAATAAAAAACCTAACAGACTTCATATAATTAGTTCTTACATACTTACATCCTTTAGGTACAAACTCCCACAATTATAAAGCAGTAATTAATTTTTATCTTTATGAACTCAAATGAATAAAAGGGAGATTATTATTTCAAAATGATGAACAGTGGCGTGCCAACTTTTTTTTGACTGAGGAGGCGAGCCAATGCAAAGTCATAAACTTTGCCCGATTTAATATTTTAAAATTAGTTGTATTATTTTAATATTGTGATTTATCTAATTGCAATTATCTAAACTATTTCCGTTGCTTATGACGACTAGGACTTAACTATTACATTCACACCAATTTAGTTAACAAAAAATGATTTATCAATGGGAAACAAATTAAAAAGAAAAAAAAATGTATTAAAATTTAATTAATGAAATTTGTAATTTTGCTCCTTTAAATTTGTTAATGCTGGGCAACATATATTTTATAGATACTTTTAATCATAAGGCCATAAAATGGTTTTTCGCTCCTCAAAAACACACTGAATTAAGAATAATTTGTGATTTACATTTTGATTCTGGCATAGATTAGAATTTAATAATGAATACAAATTTTCAGTATACAAAAAATGAAAATTAACTTAATCATATTACAGTACAGAACCCGTTATCCGGAAATCAGAAAACCGGAAAACCAAATAACCGGAACGAAATTCGATAAATTTTCCCGCCATTTTTGAAAAAACAAATGTTTTTCTCCTCATAAGATTTCAAGATTTTTCTTTCTTTTTTGAAAGATGTGAACCTTACCATCATTTTGGAAACAATCATTAGTGTATTACTTCATCGTTTTTTTTCTTCTTTTCAAGATTATTTCCAAATATATTTTTTTAGTTGAATTTGACAATAAAAAAAACGGCTTTTTGTAGCGATTCAGAAAACCGGAAAAATCAGTTATCCGGAATAGCGAAGGTCCCGATAGTTCCGGATAATCGGTTCCCTACTGTAATTTGATTTTAATGATAAAGCACAAGGTATAAAAACATTAAAACAAATGAAGAACGTAAAAGAGATTAATTTCTCAAATTGAATCTTATTTTATAATGACTTTGAATTTTAACAAGTTTTCTGATTTCTCTGGTTTATTCCAAGGTAAAAATTATTACAAAGAAAAAAATATATATACAACTTAAAACATATAAATATGCAGTAATTCAATGATGTAGAATTAACTTTATCATATTAATTAAGTTTTCATGATAAAGGACAAGGGATCAAAAAATTTAAACAAATGAAGGAATTAATTTTCATTTCAAAATTACTTTTAATTTTAACAACTCATCTGATTTCTCTGGTTTATCCCAGGGTAAAAATTACGATTACTTAAAAAGAAAAATATATGCAGATACACAAAGTAATATATATATATATATACAACTTCCAACGTGTCATATTTAAATATGTTTTTTATTTACAGAAGTATAATCTAAACACATTGCTAACTGTAAAATTATAACCAAAATTTTATTGTATATTAGAGGTTACATGGTTATTTTTTTTTAACTTAACAATGTAATATTATTTTTTGAATTACAGCTATTCAAAACAAAATTGGATAGCTGGATAGCGAAAAAGACTAATGGAAATTTAAAAGAATCTTTTGAAAAACCAAATGATATTGGGAAATTATGTTATATACTTTTAAGAATATTTAAAAAATTTCAAGTATAAATTGAATGAAATATATTTAAAGAATTTAAATTATTCTAACAAAATATAGAGAAAACAATTAACAAAAATATCATTAACATAAACAATGTAAAAGCTAAAATCCGATAAAAACGAAATGTAAAAAAATTATTACAATTAAACAAAACCTAAATCTGAAAAATTTGCTGTACTTTTAAAAATTATAACATACTTTGTATTAAGACTTATTATTTTATTAATGAGAATTACGAGTTACGGGTTACAAAATTAATCACAAAAATAAAAAAAAGGTCCCATTTAGCCTAAAAATGTTTGAAAAATAACAAGGGCTGAGGAATAAAAATTATTATAGAGAAAATGAAAATCCGAAGAAAATAATACTTTTAAAAATAACTAACAAAAAATCAAAGAAAACTATGAAGTTTGAAAATTAAAACGTGAGGAAAGAACATTTAATAATACATGACTAAATATAGAAAGTAAATAAAGTCAGATATAAATCGTAATTACTCATTAAAACTCTTACAAGATTAAAACTCTTGACAATGAATTTTATTCCTGTCTTGACAATGAATTTTATTTGCTTCGGATTCTTAAAGAGAAAAATAAAATACAAAATGTGGAAAAATAAATAAAATTTAAGTAGTTTTATGTGTAGTGTTTTTCTCATCTTGTTCTAGTTTAATTTATCTGGATTTAAATCGAAATTGTCATGCTTAAAACAGAAAATAAAAATATTCAATTGATAAAGAGAAATATTCTCATTTTTAAGAAATGATAAATTACAATAGTGTTGATTGGATTAATTTTTTACCTCTATCAACAGCATTTATAATTTCAGCATTAAAATTTTTAAAAATTAATACTTTAAATTCAGAAAAATTATTCATGAGAAAAGCTTTCACAAAATTAATTAGTATAAAATTAATTAACACAATTTTAGCATCCAATTAAATTATGATAAAAAAAACGACTAAAAAAATAGGCAGAATTTTTTTCTCTCTTCAATGTTACTGAACGTGTCTTTTCCTTCCAATATTGCCCCATTCTTAAAATTATGTTTTTTGTTCAGTTAAAGATTCCATTACTGAGAATAATAAAATATTAAGGAAATTTTTAATGAAACTTCTTTCAAGAATAATTTTTTAACAATTTTATTGTTAAAAATGTAAATTTCAGTTAATTTGCTCGTATTAAGACAAAAATGATCTTTATTTACGCAAATCATCATTATTTAAATGAATTATTGTTGGTGTATAAAGTTTCTTCTTAAATGGGTAATTTCACATGAAAAAGAGAGAGTAAATGTATCACGGATTTGGTGTTTCAGTTCTGCTCTACGTAATCATATAATAAACATAATCATATATAATGGTTATTGTAATATTCCTTTATGAATAAATGTGATTGGTTCTCATGAATAATTATCACTTATATGGACAACACTTTTTATTTTAAACATGTATAAAAAAAATATGAAATAAAAGGTAAGTTAGTGACATGACTTCTCATGCCATTTCCGAGAACGCTTCTCTCTTATTTTAATTACTTTTTCGGAGGTGAGTGTGCGAAGCGCCCTCTGGCGAAGATGTCTGCACACTACACTCCCCACGCAAGATTGAAGTATCTCCCTTGATACTTAATCTGACAAACCATATAAATTGATTTTAAGCAACTATATCATAAATATATGAACTAAACTGACAATTAACATTCATCACTAATATTAACGAATATTTCAAATAATGCAGTTAGTTCAAATAATAAAACATTTTCAATAAGCAGATAATGCACTCAATTATTTAACATAACGTAGCATTAAACTATTAAAATTTATAACTTGCTTATAAAATCAAAATATATAAATAAATAAAAAACTTTAAATTATCAAAAAGTAAACAGTCAATATTTAAGTCATAGTACTTGGAAACAGGCGAGATAATGCATCCGCATGCAACATTTTGGAACCAGGGCAATGTTTTAAAGTTATATTATACTTTTGAAGAGCAAACACCCATCGCTGTAACCGAGATGACTGAGGAGCACACTTTGTTAAATACGGTAAAGGGTTGTGGTCAGTGTAAAATTCTATTTCAGAGCCAAATATCAACGACTCAAATTTCTTTAATGACCACACAATAGCGTAAGCTTCTCATTCTATAGTTGACCAGGCTTGTTGTGTTTTGGTCAATTTATGACTAGCGTAAGACACTGGGAAAATTTTATCCTTTATTCGCTGAGGAAGACAGGCTCCTATTCCAATCTGTGATGCATCTGAGTAAATGATGTAAGGATTACCGGGCACTGGTGTGTTAAGTGTTTGGGCTTCTGCAAGGGCTTGTTTAAGACGAGAGAACACAGAGTCATGCACTTTTCTCTAGGGAATTTCTTCTGGCACTCGCTTTTTTGTTAATTCTGTTAGAGGATACACTAATTCAGCATATTTCAGAATATATTCTCGGTAAAAACCACATAATCCAAGTACGCTTCTCAATTCTTTCTTAGTATTTGGTCTTGGAAGTTGTTTAATGACTCGAACTTTTTCTGGATTGGGCTGAAGTTCACCTGACCCAATGATATGTCCCAAAAACTTGATACTTGGTTTAGCGAAAGAACAGTGAAATTGAGTTCTCTAATCTTTTCAGAATCAACTCCAAATGTACTAGATGTTCTTCAAAACTATTAGAAAATATACCAATATCGTCTATATATGCTCGTGAAAACCTTTTAAATGGTGCTAAGGCCTTGTTCATGACTCTCTGAAACGTTGCTGCAGCATTTCGGAGTCCAAACGGCATAACTCGAAATCTGTATTGAGAATTGTGAGTTTTAAAGGAAATTAAATCATAACTTGCTTCCTCCATAGGAATAGCATAGTAACCTTTTAGAAGATCTAGGTTTGAGATTACATTAGCTTTCCCTATAGTATAGATTATCTCGGTAGTATCTTCCATTGGAAAATCGTCAGTTATAGTCACAGCATTCAACAATCGATAGTCGATGCACATCCGCATCCCTCCATCTTTTTTACTAACGCACACCACTGGATAAGCAATTTCAGCAGAACTCTCTTCTATTAGACCAGCATCTAAGAGCTCTTCTATTTGTTCGTCTACTTTTCTTTTCAAAGCATCCAGAATACGGTAGATATAAGGCCTCTTCCTCTCACTGTTAGGTATGAGTCGAATCTTATGCTCTTCAACATTTGCTCTTTTTAATTTTCCCGTCATAAGTTCTTGATGTTTACTCAGCAAAGAAAGTAATTTTCTTTTCTGATCATCACTCAAATGTTGTAAGACTAATTGTGAATCAAACATAACTTTTCCAATGCTCGTTTCAGGTACTGAAATAATTTCACCAAATTCGTCCTCATTTTCAAAAATCACCCCATTTGAATTAACTCTAGAATGAAATCTCCTTATCTTGTTTACATGCACTTGTTTTACTCTCCCATCTGGTAATTTTACCATGTAAGAATGTGGAGAACATTGCTTGACAATTTCTCCTGGACCAGTCCATCGGGCATATATTTTATTGGCAGAATCAGGGATTAAAAGCACTACCTGTTCACCGACACTGAAATTTCGTACTGAAGATCTTTTTATTAAAATAGTCACTGTATGCTTTCTGTTTGTTAGCAGCCATCAATGAAGCACTTTCAGCAGCCTTTTCCAGTCTGACTTTCAGTTCTTGAAGATAGTCAACAGCTGACTGAGACAAAGTGGTAGGGATTCTAATTTCACCAGACCAAGATGATTTCAAGATAGACAATGGACCTCGGGCCTCTCTACCATAAAGTAGCTTGAAAAGAGATACCCCAGTAGTGGTGTTTAGAGCCTCTCGGTACGAGAATAGTAGAAATGGTAATTGAAGGTCCCAACCTCTTGGATATTCACGCATTACGTGACGCAACATATCTTTAAGTACTTGGTTCCACCTTTCCACTAGTCCATTTGCAGCAGCATAACCCGGACAGGAGAATCTGGGACTCGAACCAATACGCTTCTGAAATTCTTGAGTTAGGGCAGACTTAAAATTAGTCCCCCGATCACTAGCTATAACGTTGGGTATACCAGTTCTTGTAAAAATTGTAAGTAAAGCGTCGCAAGTTGTTTCTGCAGATAGTGATTTCAACGGCACAGCTTCTGGCCAGCGAGTATTTTGATCAACAAGACAAAGTACATATTTGTGTCCTCTACTAGATGGTGGGTCTATAGGACCAATGACATCCACATTCACAATTTCGAAAGGAAGTTCGGGACGAACCACAGGAGTTATGGGCGCTCTATCGCCAATTTTCTCAGTTTTTCTAAGTTGGCACCCTTCACAAGTTTGGACAAATTCCGTTATATCTTTCCTCATATTCGGCCAGTAAAAACTATATTTTATTCGCTCTTTAGTTTTCCTAACCCCCATATGACCTCCAAAAACGGATTCGTGTGCCAATTTTAAAACTTTATTTAGCCTACATTTTGGTAAAACTAACTGCATAACTGATTCACTAAGAATTTTATTCTTATGGTAAATTAATCCATCCATTAAAATAAAATTGCCTTTATTTTGCTTTAATTCTGGAAGAATTTTTTCTAATGAAATGCAATTAGTTTGCTCTTCTTTTAATTTATAATAATCCGAAAACAATTTAGAATCTTCATTTAAAAACTTTGGCTCACTCCCACTCAATGAGCAACCTCTCTCTTCCCCCTCTGACAAAATATCCGTTTCATTAATTTGTTGTAATAACACGTGTGCTGATTCTTTTTCCAACGCGCACCGACTTTCATTGCTTTCCCCCTTGCAAGAACTCTCAAAGTCTGACGAAATCAGTTTCTCATACAAAAACGGTGGCATTAACGCATCTACATTTAATTTATCTGCCAATGCAATTATGCTTTCTACGGGATAATTTAATGTAGAATCTCCATTTAATGAGACCATTGCTTTTATTAACTTAGCCTCAACATGCTCATCAAACGCCGAACTCAAAATAATCTTTCCATATTCCTCATTATCGGCGCCAGGAATCAAATTCGAAGAGTACCAGAATCTATTACACATTTCAATTTCTTCCCCCCTCCCACGTACACTGATGCATACTTCAAAGGGTGAAGGTCTACAGATGGATAAAAATGTTCGGAGAAGATTTTTGCAATGACAGCATTTTCTTTTACTTTCATTTTCGAATATTTTTTCCCACAAGCTTTTGCTAAATGCTTTTCTCAACAAATGCAACATTCTAGTCTTTTATTTCTTTTCTTTTCTTTTGACTTCGGTTTTATTTCTTCGCGTCGTAACTGAGGCGTTATATACTTAGAATCATTTCGAGTGTAGTTTTGATTATAAGACAGGGGTTTTTGATAATTAGAATATGTATCAGAAAAAGATTTTCCTTTTGAGGCACAATACATATCGCATTCTTTACCCATTTGTACCGGTTTAAACCAATCTTGCTCTTGTTTGATATTTATATGCATCGCGGTTTCATGATCTAATGATTGATATAATTTATCGCTTACAATTAATGCCTTCAAAGTATTTAAATCCTATACATTTCTTAATCTACAATATTGTTCCCAACTAGTAGATAATCAAGTTGCAAAAATTGTACATGAGTTTCGCTTGACATACGAAGCGCTTTTTGAAAGTTTTGTAAACAAATTAGAGGTGTCGGTTTATACTCTTTTAAAATTACATTTTTCAATTTCCCATAGTCGTTTATTTCCTCATCTTTGATATAAACTAAAATGTTTATAGTTTTTTCTCCGAGAAGGTTTAGTAAAATTTCCCCTTTTAATTCCTGAGGTACATTTTTGCTTCGAAAAGCTCTCTCCAAAGACGAAAAGAATAAATTCCAACAATCTGTTCTTTTCGGAATAGGTACAGTTAAAGCTCGCACACTCTGAATATAGTTTTCCACTGATTTCGGCTGACTCGTGACTTTGCTTTCAGTACTACATTCTCTCGTACTCGCTAGTTTCGTTTTCTCAAAGTTTATTTTTTCTAGCTTAGCGTTTATTTTTGCTTTTTCTAGATTTATTTCTTCTAATTCTATCTGCGCTTCCGCACTTAATCGAGAGCTGCCTATCTTAGCTCTTTCAAATTCAATTTTTGCTTGCTGTTCTTCTCTCGACTTTCACTCAGCAATTATCGAATCAGCAAATTGTTCTACAAAAATCTTTATCGTTTTTATAATGCGCACTATTTAGAATTAAATTTCTCGAATCAATTACCTTCATATCGGCATTTATCAACTCCCAAATCTCCTCTGCAATTCATTTAAGATCCTCTTTTTTAGCCCCTTTAAACATTTTTAAATTCTTATATTTACAACTTTTAAATACAAACAATTTAAAAACTTAAACTCACGAAATATGTCCAAACAAGTGATTGAAGCAAAAAGAGTGCCTACCTCGTAGTCTTCAACGCTTTCAATTTATCCATGATCCTAGGAGACGGTGTCAGTGTAATATTCCTTTATGAATAAATGTGGTTGATTCTCAATAATAATTATCACTTATATGGACAACACTTTTTATTTTAAACATGTATAAAAAGAATATGAAATAAAAGGTAAGTTAGTGACATGATTTTATCTGACTTCTCAAGCCAGTTCCAAGAACGCTGAGCGAAGCGCCCTCTGGCGAAGATGTCTGCACACTTCAGTTATCATATAAGATAAAAATAAAATGGTAAATTTAGAAAATCAGAAAAAGGAAAAAAAAACACCTTTCAGAGCTGATATAATGCATTCTCAATCATGTTATTTTTCTGTTTTTAGAAATAACAGTTTTTCGGTCATTTTTATTTATTTATTTTAAGTTTATTAAACTACGATAAATATCACTATTGTGCAATAAAAATAGAAGAAAATTAATTTCAATAACATAAAGACAATGATGATCTTAAAGAACCAATATTAAAATGTACTTCCTAAAAGTCAAAAGGATGATCGAAAATACAAAAACAAATTTTTTATTTCAATATACTTTATTTCTTTCTTTCATTGACTGGGATTTTCTTAAGAAATTAAAGGTTGAATTTCATTTTTGAATAAAAACAAAGTTGTTTAAAAGCAAAAAGAATTCAAAATTTTGCAATTAAAAAAAATTAAATACGTAATATAAATCCACACACAAACAATAAAATCATGACCTAGTATACTATATAAATGTATTTGATATACGGACATAATAAAAACACTTATTGTACTAACAACTATATAAAACAATTCAGACAGTACATAATGTATAATTATTAAAGCATTAAATAATTTGATGAAATGAAAACATTTGCTTACCTCCTTCAAAAATTTATTTTAAGTTTTTTTGTTATTGAACGAGAAGCTTTATTAAGAATTGGAATTATTGATGAATGGCATGATTTATGTTAAAAAGAACTATTGCAAATAATTTATCAAACTGATGTAAAAAAATAATAATAATTTAAAACAATGAAACAAAATAAAAAAATGCCTTAATTTAAAATCGATAACTAAAATTATGTAATTAAATGAGGTAAAAAAGAAGACAAAGGAGCAAAAGGCCATAAAAATGAAAATTTAGGAGGCAAAGAAGCAAAAGTACTTTTATCCATAGTGTAACATGAGGTGGCTGTTTTTGAGGAGTCAAATAACTGTCTTTGTGGGTGGCTTGGAAAACCAGAATTATATGCCAAAGTGGGGGGAAAGGAAACTGCTGAAAATCAAGGGAGGTCTTGAAACCAATTTTTATCAGTGAAGGTTGCATTTTATTACTCTTTCCAGGGAAGGGTAAAAGAGATGACGTTGAGATGAGATTTTCGCATAATTTTATAGAAGATTACCATATATAAAAAAATCTTTGTCTTAAGAAAGACAGTTTTTTTTCTAAAACTACCAATTTAACTTAATTTTATTTTCATGAATGTTTAAATTTCAAAAATAGCTTTAAAGTAGAAAAAAATAGTACTTTTTTTCCAAAAGTTACCAATTTAACTTGACTTCATTCTCACAAAAGTCTAAATTTCAGAAGGGGCTAAAAACACTATTCGCCTTCCCCCCAATTAAATTTCAGAAGAAAAAAATGTTTTTATAAAAACTTTAATGTTAAAAAAAGTTTTTTTTCTTCTAAAATTACCAATTTAACTTAACTTTATTTTCAAGAATAGCTAAATTTCAGAAGGAGCGAAGCACATCATTTGCCCCCAACTTAAATTCACAGTAAAATAAAGTTTCAGACTTCGAAAATAACTTTAAAGTAGAAAAAGAAATGGTTCTTTTATTCTAAAGTTATCAATTTATTTTGACATTATTTTCACGAACGACTAAATTTCAGAAGGGGCGAAGCACATTATTTACCCCCCTCAATTTAAATTCACAGTAAAATAAAGTTTTTGATTTCGAAAATAGCTTAAAAGTAGAAAAAAAGAGTTTTTTTTTTCTAAAGTTACCAATAGAACTTAACTTTATTTTCAAGAATTGTTAAATTTCAGAAGAAGCGAAGTACATTATTTGCCCCCAACTTAAATTCACAGTAAATAAAGTTTTTGATTTCGAAAATAATTTTAAAGTCGAAAAAGAAATGGATCTTTCTTTTCTGCTTAAAGTTACCAATTTAACTTGACTTCATTCTCATGAATGTCTAAATTTCAGAAGTACACTATTTGCCTCTTCAATTAAATTTAAGACAAAATTGAAAAAAAAAGAATGTTTTTTCCTAAAATTACCAATTTTATTTGGATTTATTTCTTGATTCATATTTATTATAACCTCTTACTTTAATTTCAGAAGAAAATGAGGTTTTCTACTTGGAAAATAGCTATGAAGTTCAATTAAAAAGTTTATTTTTTTACTATTTTTTAATCAGAATTTTACTTGATTTTATTTTCTTCAATGTTCACATTTCAGGAGGGGCGAAATACATTGTTTGCCCTTGAAATACATACTTGCCCCCTCTGCCCCCCTCCCCTGCTAGCACGCCACTGATGATGAAGCTTTATGATTGTTTACTGCTTTGGACCCACATGAAAATATTTAATTGGTGAAAGATCCTCAAGCCAAGTTCAAGGATTGTGATACTATCTAAAAATAGAACAGTGTAAAAAGACGTCATGGGCAATGTAACGATGCTATGTAAACAATGCAGATGATGTAAACAATTTCAGTGAAGAAATTTTCAAGAAAAAATAATTTTATTTGCTAGTGAGATTCTCAGTTTGATTTCAAAGGGTGGGAAGAATGAAGCCTGATATCAGAAGCCTCTTGCAAAATGCGAAGAATCTGAACCATGTGAAGTGTGAACCCATGAGTAGTTCACCCAACATGTAAAACTCATGTAAATGCTACTCATCCTGAAAATACAAAATTTGAGTTCTATCAGTCAGGGTTTCTGAGTTATTATATTTTAAAAAAGTCATAAATCAAAAATGTGATTTTTCAAGATAAAATTTGTTTGATATCGTTCAAATTTTATCCATTCAAAATTAAATTTTTTAAAATGATTATTTTTGTACCTTAAAGCTTAAATATTTTTTGACTTGTATTAAATTAAACAATAAAAAAATTATAAATAATTACAAAAAATTATTTTTTTCATGGAATTAATTCTATTTGAATAAAAAAAAATTATAAGTGCGTGAAAATTTTTTTGAATGCCTGAAAAATTCCATGAACATTAACGAGTTAAAACTTTTGACGTTTCTCCTGACCAAACTTTAGGGACCATATTTTCCAATTGCAGCTACTCCCATATTTTGAGAGTCAAGAATCAGAATTTTTTCCAAAAAAAAGGTATGTTTATTCAGGGAAAGAATGTTCTTCTATCTGATTTCATAACTTTAAATATTGTCTCCTCTCACATTTATGATAAGGCTTGAACACTTAAGTCCTAGTGTACATGAAAATCACATCATTAGATCAAAAATTATTCAGGGTGTTCTTTTTTATTTCACGCACTCTACTTTTAAACAGGTTAGTTAATTGAACTAAATTGTTGCAATAAAAATATACTACACCAACTTGTAACTGTTTAACAAACAGAAGAGTTTGAAATTACTGAAATAAAATTAGGACTTGAAATAAAATCTTTAGAACTAGGTACATGAATTGAGCTGTATGAGAAAATGGAAATCTTAGTTATTAATGCAAAATTTTAATACTAAGAACATGTTAAAATTTATTTAAAAGTATTGTTTTGAAAACTAAATACAAACAAATTCACTTAAATAAATAAACCCAGTTGTGTTAAATGTTTTTTTAATTTCCCCTTTCGCTTTTTAGTACAAAAAAGCAAAATGGGAAAATAATAAAGCCTGTTAAGAAGGATTTTCTTCTTTTTAATATCAACATGTTAAGATTTCTAATTTTATAATCGGCCTTGAACAGCTGACCCAATTTTGGGTTTACGACTACTTAAGTTCAACTCTGTAGCCTTATAATTTTGAACCCAATCCAGAAGACAAGGTAATTTCTGGATAAAGTATTTGGACTGTGGTGACCCATAACTATTCTCCCTTTCCTTTATGCGTCAATCACAATTTTCACGAAGTGAAACTTTTAATTTGAAACTGAAACCCAAAATTGGGAACTGAAACTAAAATCTGTCTATCAAAATTCTAATCCAATAATATAATTTCTCAAATTAAATCTAGCCAATCATTGCACATTAAAGGTGTGGCTAATTCATTTCTCTGGTGAGATCCGAACCGAACACAGCATCTTTTCTCTGCTAAAACTCATTGCAAACGGACGTGTAGTCCTATCTCTCTATAATCTTATTATTTTGTCGTAGCGTATATGTTTGTGATGTGGTTAATAAAATTTTAATGTTTAACCTGTAAACCTTCTGATACTTTAAGTGTACCTACACACCACAATACCATAGGACAAATTTGCCATCATGGAGGACTTTTTGATGGAACTAACATACATTTGCATTACATGAAGAGGAAAAACATGAAAACCTCGCAGAGTTAGCCTGACAGCAAGGAGACTCTAACCCATGATTTGTCAACCACTGAGAATATTTTTTTGTCAGAACTGTCGTCAGTGCGAGCTGATTGCGAAACTTGTATTGACCAAACATTGCTGAGAGTCAAACCCGGGTCATCTCATTAGAGGTGAGCGCTTTATCCCCTGAGCCACCATGGCTGAAAGCTAATGAAGATTTTAAAAAAAGTATTTTCAAATTGAAAGAGATAAAAAACTTAATGCAATGATGTATTTAGGTAACATTTTTCAAAAGTGTATTTGGCAGATTTTTAATCTGGATAACTCAAATATAACACACGCAATTTAGTGTAGAAAATATGTATACTTTAAGAGATTTTCAAAGACAACACATAAAAGCATTGCAAAAATCTAGCTAGTAATGAAAATTCAACAGAGTGATGAGCTGCTATTTTTAATATTTAATATAGAAAACAAAAAGCCTGATAGTTTAAACAATAGTTGCAGTTTGTACGTAAAATATTATATGCATAATAAAACATAGATAATGTGTATAAGTACATTAATTCGCATAATTTAGATTTTCTTTTTTTACTCTCATATGAATGAAGGAAAAAGGTAAAAATAAATCTGGTTTTCAGAATAATGCAAGCAATAAATAGTGCTATACTGAATTCAGAAAACAGAATATAAGGTTTTGGAATTAAATACTTATTGATATTGCACTCAAGAAATATATAAGTCATTTTAAACTTACTTGAAGTCCAGAATAAACAGATGAGAGAAGAGATGTCACCAGTAAAACTCTTCTTATGCTTGTTTGACTATCAAGATGCCCTAAAGAAACAAGTAGGAAATGCGTATAGAAAAAAAATTATGCAAAAGAATGTAATGAAACTGACTATGCTTAACAAAATAACTTGGCACAATTTTAAAAGCTGTAGAATGTTATGTTGAACAAAAGAAAAAAAACTGCTCTATGATTTTTAGGAATTTCAATAAGTGGGGGATTTTTAATTTTCAAACTTAAGAAAACTTTGAATTCAGTTTTGTGTGCTTAAAGTGTCAATTAAAATTCTTTGTATAAAGTATTCCACTTTGAAGGCGACAATTTTTTGAACAATGTGTAACTAACCAATTTGATTTAATTTTTGTTCATGTTGGTCAGAAAATGTTAATAATAATTTTTGGTGTATATTATGTAATGAAATTACTAAACTTTATTCTATTTTATATAATCATAATTTAATTAATAATAAGTCACGAAATATGTTATTTTTATATTAAATTTTAAAAAAAAAATAATTAAAAAAAATTTGTCAATCAGAAATAGATAACTTGTTATGATTTGTGAAACATAAAGAAAAATGCAAGAATATCCAACTTGATAAAAAGCAAAAATAATATACTTTGTATTTAAAAAAGAAAATAAATCCTAATAATTAATGTTAAGATTGAATAATAATTTTATTTAATGATTATATTAGGCATGATTCCTTTAAAGTTGAATTGTGATTAAATCAGTAGAACATAAAATTATTGAAAAAATAATTAAAAGTTCATATTTAAGAATTTTGATAAATAAGTATCATTAATCAATAATTCTTCAGTATAAAAGTCAGTAATTTTGAAAAAAAGGACTGACAAACTTTAAAGAGCCTCGGCTTTCTCTCAGTTTCACTATAAAATATCACAAATATGTAAAATTGCATTATATTAAGTCTGTGATGAAAAAAATTGATAAATGAGTCATTTAAGTCTTGAAGAGTTGACACAATCAATTAAGAGCATGACTAACTGAGAAAACCGTTAAACTTCTAATGATTCATTCTGACCTCCATGTTGGTTAAAACAAGGTAAGCCACACATATAATCTTCTGTATTCAATCTTAAACTGTTTTATAAAATGAACTGAATTCATTTACTTGAAAACTGATGTAAAATCTTCCAATAAAGCTAAGTACAGTAGAGAACCATTTATTCGGTATCCAGATAATCGGGAAAAATTTTGTTTGGTTTTCCCGCCATTTTAAACTCGAACGATTATGGAAAAAAAGCGGAAATTGGACTCATCCTTGAAGTTGAGTAGAGGAAAATTTGAGAAAGGGGAGAATTTTCCCCCCTGTTTACCCAGAGAAACGTCATTTCTTCCATGATCTTGAGGATCTTTAGATTGAGAGGAGGCAGGGAAGGGACGAATGTTTTATTTTCTCCTTTAGGCCGTCAATCATACTCAAAGGAGTGGCATGATGATTTCATTTTCGCTTTGATTTACGAGGGGGTGGGGGAAAATGCATTGCACATGCATATCAGTGAACAGAAGATGAAAGAGAAAAGTATATTTATCTATTTGACATCGCTTAATAAAAATAAAATCTTTTTCCTTTGAATAAATTCTGATTCTTTGGAAGTGCGGTATCATTTGCAAGTTTTTCTTGATGTGGAATCACATCCGCTTTAATTAAAAATCGTGTTTTTATAATAAAAAAAAATTAAGAGAATTGTTTATTAACATACGACTATTTTATGAAGCAGATTGCAGTTTTGTTTTTCTGATTCCACTATGTTTGTCTTCTTTTCACGATAAACTTCGCATTCAATAAATTAATTCATTTTATTCATAAATTTTATCATTAGGTTTTTCTTTAAAATTCCGTTGATCTTGCTTTGTTCCGGGTTTTAATATTTATGCTAGTGCCGTTTTTAACTATCATTTTGGTTCGATAAGTTTTATTGTTTTATTCAGATTAATAAGTTTTTATTTTATCGTTCCCTCCCTTATAATTAGGTATAGAATATATTGTGTTATTTAATCATTGGTTTTGTTTATATAAGTTAATTAATGAATTGTAATTATTTTTAAAAAATAAGTATGAGAATTTTGTATTTTTTAAACTTGTTTTTCTTGTCTAACTTGTAAATTTTTTTTCCTTTTAAATGTTATTTTTCTACCAAATATTTTTTTCTTTTAAATTTAGGAGTGCTTTTTTTTCTTCTCTTACCTTAAAATGTGTTACACTTTTTCCTTGAATTTCGGGTTCGATAAAACATCGATTAATGACACTTTTCGGTCAATCCAGAAAACATGGAAATTCAGACATCCGGGATAGCGATGGTCCTGAGCATCCCGGATAATTGGTTCTATACTGTACTTCTCTTGCTTATAATTGTCAATAACTTTGCTTTCTAATGAGGATTGCAATTTTTGTGTGCCTTGCATGAAGTTAAATATTATATTGAGTTGTTTAGATTTTTATTAAAGGTTTAGTTTTTAATCACGAGAGTCTTTAAATTTATCTTTAGTAAAATCTTTCTGCTAAATTATATCACAAAAATAAAGCAAATCCAAAAACCCATTAACACTAAGATGATCAATCTGATTAATAAAACCAAAAATTTTAAATTATAAAAAAAAATTTCTTCTTATAGTTTCTTAATTTAAGTAAAAGCCTAAAGCAATTTTTACTTGTGCACAATTATCTAACCTTAATATTTTCAAACTGATAAAGATCAATTGTTGAAACAGATATAACAATAAGACTTTTTCTACGCATTTAACTCAATCAATTATGGATAGATTATATACTTCTTGGTTAATAAATTACACAACTTATTGACTCAGTTTCAAGAAGCTACAAGAGACAGAAAAAGAGGGTAATTCATTGTAAAGATATTAATTAAAAGGGATATTGTTTCGTTATATATATTGAACATATTAATATCTCTCTATATAAGTAAATAAATGTAAATAACTCACCAAATGCTAGACCAAAAATCAGAACACTGATTTCAGTAGCAAGTAAGAAACATCGTACAATGACCCATAAAATCTTAAAGAAAAAAAATTTATTATGAACTCAAATTTTTAAATACATCATTTATTTTAGAAAAATATATTTATTTAATCCTAATACAGTGCCCGCCGCTAATAAAATCAGCCGCTTTATAAACTCAAATTGGCAGGAACCGAATCGTTACAATATTAATACATGTTAAAAACAACCTTTAATAAAATCAATGCCGCCGCTTTTTCAAATCAAAATTTTGACTACATAATAAATCAAAAGTGCAATATTTCAGTTCGTTTTGTTCTTAGTTGTAAATTTTATTCTTCCGAAGTTTAAAGATTTTTTTAGAAGAAGCGACAGTTACTCACAAACCTGTGAAACAGGTGTGGTTAGCACTTTCCTGCGATATACATAGTGTAAGAGTTAAGGAAAAATGTGGGTGGTAGGCGGCGAGTTCATAGAAATCAATTTATCAGTATTAATTCCTTGACTTGAATGAAGTTTGGAGAAACCTATCTCACTCAAGAGGGGGTCGAATTCTTATCTTACTTTTTATTGAATAAACCATAGAGGGGAGAGAAGTTTCTTTTGTTATCTATCTTAACAGAGAACATGAATAGATTTCCAAAAACTGTCTGTGCTCATGTTTCATATTATTTAAGCTGTTTGAGTAAATTATAGTTAGAGTTAGAGCACATATCATTTTTAAGTTCGTTTGGTGTTAAATTTTATCAGCATGCCGAAAAGGAAGGATTCGAGTCTTAAAGATAAATTCTAAGTGTTACAAAACTATGATAAGCTTCCAACTTGAAGCTTCAATGGAGATGGAGATGGGGCTGATAACTGTTTCGAAGAAATGCTCAGCAATGAAGAAAATGAAATGAACGAGAATTTTTCACGTTACGTAGCTATTGACGATAACCTGCAAACATCAGGAGAAAAATCTGATTCCGAAATTGCTACAGACATCAAAAATTGCAAAGTTATTTCCAATCAAGAAATGGAGGAATCAGACTCAGAAGATGAAATAAACTCATCAGTGCCATCTTCAATGGAAGTCAGAAAAGCACTTAGTGTATTGCGGCAAGCTTTAGAACAAAGAGGAGGAATATCGAAAACTATAAAAACTTCTATAAACTCTCAAATGATGTTGAAAAGTTAATTTCAAATACTGCAACTCAAACAACCGTTGATCGGATTTTTGCAAAACTTTTGTAAATTTAATCTTATGTAGGGTTTTACTTTATTAAAATAATTAAATTAGTTAAAATAAAGCATTAATGTTGTCATTATTTCAGCTTTTAAAGTGTGTGCATTAAGAATATATATAGCAAAAATTTGATTCCCCCCCCCCTTCAAATGGTGAATCGCCTCTTAATAAAATCATCTGCTTAATAAAATCAAAAGAGCATAAAACGAAAGTGATTTTAATAAACGGCGGACACTGTACAACAAAAACACAAATTGACATTAAAAAAAATTGAATTGAGGATGCAAAAACTATCAAAATTAATTGTTTTTTTTAATTTGAAAATTACAGTAAAAATATAGAAATGTAATTGAGTGTATAGTCTGTTCAACGAGAACTGATAGTGAAAGTAAACAAAGCGGCGTGCTATTTGGCACAATACCGTTGTCTGCTTGGCGCCAGAATAATGACAAATAGCGCCTATTAGTCAAGCAAAAACTCTTATTTCTTAGAGGGCTGTTTGTTTTGCCGTGGTGTCTTTTTGCAGGTGTTTCATGAGCAATATGGAAAATAAAGTGATGGATTTAAGTCCTCGTAAAAAATGGCAGAAAAAATCTTACATAAGTAAAGCTGAGAAGGAAATAATATTAAACATTTATAAAACAGAAGTGCATTCAAAACCAGATGTTCCAATCATTGATGTGACTGCCCATGCGGCTTCTGCATCGGGAGTTAGCACAGCTTCTGTTTACAGAATTATTAAAGAATATAAAAGGGATGGTATATTAAATTCATCGAAGAGGATTAAATCTTGTAAAACTTTTTTGGATGACATTGACGATTTCGACAAAAATGCTGTAAGAAGAAAAGTTCATGATATTTTCCGCCCTAACGAAATTCCGACAATAAACAAAGATGATTCTGATTTACCAAACTTGAAAAGAACGACATTTTATTCCCTGTTTAAAAAAATTAGGCTTCAAACATCAAAAACGAAGACAGAAGAGCTCACTCATTGAAAAAGATGAAATAATTCTCTGGAGGCGAAGATATTTAAGAACAATTAGCAGAATGAGACAAGAAGAAAGAAAAATTTATTATATGGATGAGACACGGTTGAATGGTGGACATACGCAAGACAAAGTGTGGAATGATATGTCCATTATCTCGTCAAAACAGGCATTTTTATCTGGCCTGTCTTTATCAGGCATTTTATCTCAGGCATTTTATCTTTTATCTAAATATCAATTCCAACGACCAGGATTCTACAAGTTCTGAGAGTGAATCCTGAGATAAGTACCTAGTTTGATTTTTGCTTTTTAATTATATAATTATTCGTTATTATCCCTGATTAATTCATCATTAGTATAGTAATTCTTAAAATTTTGTTCTTTTCTGCGTAGTTTAACATAATTATTTTTATTTTGGTACAGCTGTTAATTAATTACAGAAATTCAAATGCTACGTAAAATTAGATAATTTTGATACTTCATTCTATTTTCAAAAACCTATTGAATTCGAGGTTTACAAACTTTTTTTTATAGCTTAAGTGGGTATATTTTTCTTAACAAAAGATTTTGTGAGACATATAAAAAAGTCTTCTAGTTTCTGTTAGTGTAATTATTTTCGTAATACTTCCCTTCGAAAAATAAAGATAACAGTATCAAATATAACAACAGTAAACTTCAAATATATTTTCAAATCAATAGGTGAAACATAAAACTATTTTAAATATTATTTAACTTTTAATAAATTTTAAAAAAAAATTGTAATTAAGAAAATAAAGAGTATTTTTTTTAACATACTCATTCAATTCTATACGACTATTATGATGAAATTATAAAAGTTATGTTTTGCATAGATATTTATGCAAAATATATTAAAACTAATTTAATTTAAACTTAAAAAAAAAACATTAAAACTATTCTCAAAATAAAATTACATGTTTACTGAAACAATTAGAAACATATTTTCATGCAAATATTTTAATTTTGCACTTTCTTATCTAATTTTAAGGTATCCAAAACCGAGTATGGATATCGTTTTTCTATAAGAGCGAAAGCTCTGTCGATTGAAACAAAATCGCCCATTCACGGAAGGAGCCGTTGAAGTGGCAAACGTTGGCGATCAAACAGCAGCCCTTATGTTTACCTCCACTATCAGTTCTCGTTGAACAGACTATAGTGTTGCTACAACTCTCTTTCCTTTTCATGAGTATCAGTCAGCCTATTTCTGCCCAAACTGTCTGACTGCTTGAGGTAGCCTCTCTGTGAATAAATTAAGTAGTTTTGGTCTGCCAATTTTTGGTTAAGAAAGAAAAAACCTGAGAAGAGGGGCAGGACAGAGGTGAAGAAGAGAGAGTTAAGACATGGAGCTCTAAAGTAGCAACCACCGAATGAGCTAGGGATAGAAAAATGACGTCATTTTGACGTCACGTTTCTACCCCTAGGGAAAACCTGAAACCTCGCGCTTTCGAACGGATTTTGCTAATGGGCTACAATCTTCATTTTTCCTCTCATCTATCGGATGTATTTCATCTAATAATTTGCTGGTGATAGCGATTCGAACAGGATGTGCAGACGTGCCAACCTAGCAAAATTAACATTCAGGAGTTTCCCTAACAAGAATTCAGGAGATTTCAGGTGGGGTAAAAAAAGGTGCATGGTATGCAACATTTGGCACTTCTAAGGAATTTTAAGTAAAAAATTTATTAAATATAAGAATGCAAGAAATTTTACACACTAATAGAGCAATAATTGTTTAAAAATATTAAATGGAAATAAAATAATTAAACACAGATTTAGCAACACAAAACTATATTAGGTAGATACTCTTTAAATAAATACCATTTCCTTAATAAAACATTATTCAAAAACCCGACACTGTAATAAAAATACACAAAAACTTTTAAAAAATAAACAAATTGAATAAGTATTTTATTTTAAAAAACCAATTCAATACTAATGTCTGTACAATAAAGAACCAATTATCCGGGATGCTCGGGACCATCGCTATCCCGGATGTCTTAATTTCCCGGTTTCCTGGATCGACAAAAAAGTGTCGTTAATCGATGTTTTATCAAACCCAAATTACAAGGAAAAAATGTAAACACATTTTAAAGTAAGAGAAAAAAGAAAAGCACTCCTAAATCTAAAAAGGAAAAAAATTGTAGAAAAATAAAATTTAAAAGAATAAAAAAATTTGCAAGTTTAGACAAGAAAAACAAGTTTAAAAAATAATTACGATTCCTAAATCAACTAATAAACAAAACCAATGATTAAATAACGCAATATATTTCATGGGGGGGGGGGCGAAAATAAAAGGAAAACCTATTAATCTAAATAAAAACAACACTTGAAAATTATCGAACCGAAACGATAGTTAAAAAACGGCACTAGCATAAATATTAAAACCTAGAACAAGGCAAGATCAACGGACTTAAAAAAAAAAAAAAACTAATGAAAAAATTTGGTAATACAAATAATTTTATTGAGTGCAAAATTTATCATGAAAAAGAAAAAAAAAACGTAGTGGAATCAGAAAAACGAAACTGCAATCTGCTTCATAAAATAATTGTATGCTTAAATTAATAAACAATTCTCCTTTTTTTTTTTTTTTATAAAAACGCGATTTTTAATTAAAGCAGGTGTGATTCCACATCAAGAAAAACTTGCGAATGATACCGCACTTCCAAAGAATCAGAATTTATTCAAAAGAAAAACATTTTATTTTTATTAATCGATGTCAAATAGATAAATATATTTTTCTCTTTCATCTTCTGTTCACTGATATGCATGTGCAATGCATTTTCCCCACCCCCTCGTAAATCAAACTAGCAAACGAAATCATCATGCCACTCCTTTGAGTTTAACGACCTAAAAGAGAATAAAGATCTAAAATCTTCAAGGTCGCGGAAGAAATGACGTTTCTCTGGGTAAACGGGGAAAAAAATTCTTCCCTTCCTCACATTTTCCTCTACTCAACTTCAAGGATTAGTCCAGTTTCCGCTTTTTTTTTCATATCGTTTTAGTTCAAAATGGCGGGAGAACCGAGCAAATTTTTTTTCCGGATTATCTGGATACCAGATAAATGGTTCTCTACTGTATGCATGAAAAAAAGAGTTGCAGACTTAGCTCTCCGCAATTAAGTCTTGCTAAAGTCATTGGTACATGATTTGTTGAAATTGATCCATACTTCCGTTTCGACTTAAGACATCCTTGAAATTTTTTTTTTTTAAATATACGAAGACTAAACGAATAATTGATATCACGTTGCTAGTTTACGAGCTTGTTGCCAACCGTGGAAAAATACGCATTAAAAACTATAAAAACAGCAAGATACAATATCAATTCCAACTATCGAGAGTACGAGTTTCCCCACTCCTGAACGGACGTCACTCGATAACGACATGTGACGTCATTGCATTCAACTCCACACGAAAGAAGAGGAAGATTTCACCCGCCCCCAGTGTAAGGGGGCGGGTGAAATAGGAGTGTTTTTAGAGGTAACGTTGAAGAGGGGGGAAAATAAAGCATGTTCAGCTACGCTTCAGGCAGATGGTAGTTTGATAAGAGGGGATGGAATTCAAGCTGAAAGAAAAACTTACCTTCGCACTCGCGGAAAAATTAGGTAATTTTGAGTTTGGCCGTCGATCGCAGTAAAATTCGGGAGTTTTTCAAATCAATTCCGGAGGGCGGGAGAATAACTCAAAATTCGGGAGACTCCCGCAAAATGCGGGAGAGTTGGCACGTCTGGATGTGTCTAACGCTGGGATTAAATTAGATTTCCGATTTCAAAGATAATTTTTACCCAGATATTTTATGATTTTTTATTACAGTACAGAACCCGTTATCCGGAAATCAGAAAACCGGAAAACCAAAAAACCGGAACGAAATTCAATAAATTTTCTTGCCATTATTTAAAAAAAAAATTTTTTCCTCATAAGATTTTAAGATTTTTCTTTCTTTTTTGAAAGATGTTTACCTTACCATCATTTTGGAAATAATCATAGTGTATTACTTCATCGTTTTTTCTTCTTTTTAAGATTATTTCCAATTTTTTTTAATTTTTTAGTTGGGTTTAACAATAAAAAAACAGTTTTTTGTAGCGATTCAGAAAACCGGAAAAATCATTTATCCGGAATTGCGATGGTCCCAATCGTTCCGGATAATCGGTTCCCTACTGTATCAATTACCTAGATATTTTATGAATGTATTTCAGACATAATTTTTTCTCTCACAAATCTATTAGTATTTCATATAATAAATCGATTGAATTATTAGTTTCTTGCAGAACTATAATAAAATCTATAATAATCTTGCACAACTTTAAATAGAACGTTAAAAAAAAATTTCTCCAAATTTTTGCATATTATTAGCCATAATAAGTTTAGTATAATTATTGCCGTGTTTTTATTAACTTTTATATTTACTACCTTTTAATATTTTCAAAATATTTAGAGAAGAAAAATGCATCATAGTTTAATGAAAAACTCATTTCTTAGTAAAATTGTGCAATTTTTCCTTAAAAAAAATTGGTGAGTTACAACTGAGATTAGTACATAATAAATAACATTACTTTAACTAATTCGTATATAATATAAATAAGAATTAATATAAATTGTATACTTATTTTTCATCCACTGCACAATTTTGTACAGTACAGAACCCGTTATCCGGAAATCAGAAAACCGGAACAAAATTCAATACATTTTCCCGCCATTTTTTAAAAAAAATAAAATTTTTTTTCCTCATAAGGTTTTAGGATTTTTCATTCTTTTTTGAAAGATGTTTACCTTACCATCATTTTGGAAATAATCATTAGTGTATTACTCCATCATTTTTTCTTCCTTTTAAGATTATTTCCAAAAAAAATTTTTTTTTAGTTGGGTTTAGCATTAAAAAAACGGCTTTTTGCAGCGATTCAGAAAACCGGAAAAATCAGTTATCCGGAATAGCGATGGTCCCGATCGTTCCGAATAATCTGTTCCCTACTGTATTAGATATTTGAAATAACAGAAGCTTTTACAATATAATTGTTTTTTGAAATTGATTAGTTGATTACTTTGGATGCATAATTAGGAAACATGATGTCATTTATTTTCACTTGGTCTTCTGAGTTGGGTAGAATATAAGTGGGTAATATGAAGAAAGGAAACTTTTTCAATATAATCGTTTTCGAATTATTATAAAGTTGCAGATAAATTTAGATGCATAATAGAAACCTTTTCATTATTTTTTTATTTTTCTGTTCATCTTTGAAAATGAGAAAATTTCCCCTTTTATTTTCTAGGACAAAAAGATATTTTTTACTCTTATATCTATAATACCAAAATATATTCGACAATTTATTTTTTAAAAAATTATGTATTATTTTAGGAGTAAAACTTGTTAAGATTATGATTAAAAAATTTCTAAAATCACATTTTTAAAATTTTTTTTGTTAGAAATAGCATTAAAAAAGTAATTGAATAAGAAAAACGTTTTAGTTATTTCTTCATCTTCTGTTTGATATTTGACCTTTTTAAATTACTTACTCTTTAATAGAATGGTAAATATCAAATTTTAAGGTGAAAAAAAAAACTTAAGCATAATTTTCTTTTCTGTTTTAAGATTCTCTATTAAATATCAACTAAGTTATTCTAGAAATATTCGCTTATATTCATTTGTAATTATTAAACTAGCAATATTTTTTTTTCAAATAATACTTTAGATTGTCTTAATGTATGCACTTAATTCTACTTCAAAAAGTTTTTAATGAAATTATGCGACGTGTAAAAAAAGAGAATTTCTTTTGAATTACTTTTGCATAATTCATTTGTACACAGATTGGTAAAATCATAAGAAAAAAAAATATCCTGCATCAATCAGAAAAAAAATTGAGAACTTTGTTATTAAAAATGAGTGCAATAAGAACTAATTGACATTTGCATCGCGTTAAAATACTAACATGAATTTGTTGTAAAATAAATTCACGAATAATCATTATGGCCAGACCGACAGCAATGAAATTGTATAATTAAAGTTTCTAACTCCCAAAAGTTCAAACAAAGTTCTTACGACTTGGCACCCTTGTCTTCTGAGTTGGATTCAATATAAGAGCTTAATAAAACGAGCGGAATATAAAGAAAAGAAACTTTTTCAATAAAATTGTTTTGGAATTATTATAAAGTTGCTGATAAATTTAGATGCATAATTATGAAACCTTTTTATTATTATTTATTTTCTTATTTTTTTTATTACTTATTTTCTTAATTTTTCTACTCCCTTAATTTTCCCGTTCTAAATATTCCAAGAAAAAATTATTTATATTTCTAGTCTTATAACTATAATACCGAAATATACTCGAAAATTTGTTTTTCAAAAATTAAGTAATATTTCAAGAATAAAATTTGTTAAAATGAACATTAAAAAATTTCTAAAATCACATTGTTTTAAAAAATTTGTTAAAAATTGTACTAAAAAAATGCTTGACTAAAGAAGACTTTTTAGTTATTTCTTAAACTATTGTTTGACATTTGAAGTTTTGAAAATACTTATTGTTAGTATTGCAAATTTTAGGGAGAAAAAAAATCAAGCATAATTTTTTTTCTGTTTTGAGAATTTTTAAAAAAATATTAGCTAAGTATTAATAATTAGCTAAGTATTTTATTAATTTTTAAATATTAACTCGTGTATTCTGTTTTATTCATTAGTCATTATTATACTAGTGTTTCTTTTTTTGGTTTTATTCAAATAATATTTTAAGTTATCCTGATTGATGCAATTAATTCTAATTCAAAAAGTCTTTTACAATTTGTGTGGCACTTAAAACAAATATTTTTTTGAATGACTTTTTCATAATTTATTTACATACATGTACTGTGGTAAATTATAGGCAAAAAATAAAGTCCAACATTAAATATTAAAACAATTGAGGATATTTTTAAATTAAAAATTTGTTTAATTGAAAGTATTAAAAATATTTGCAACGATTTAAATTTCAAACACGAATTTGTGATATAACAAAATATCACAAATTACCCTTATGACTAGAACAAAAACAGTGAAACTGTGTCATTAAAAGCTCCAGCATGAAATTCTTAATTAAAGTATGACTACTTGGCATCCATGTCTTCTGAGTTGGGTTTAATGTAAGAGGGTAATAAAAGGCAAAAAATTAATTGCAGAGAATATTTTTCCAAATCCAGTTCAATATAACGCAACGATTGAAAACCATTTTCTAAAAAGAGATAAATTAGTGAATTTGAAGAAAAAAATTATTGCACTGTTTGTGTTTATTATAAGAAAGAAGAAAATAATGTTTTCTTGAAAAACTAATGTATATTTTTATTTATTAAAATGTATAAGTTTGCAATTGTGAAAAAAAGAAGAATAGTCAACAAAAAAGAAAGAAAAAAATTGAAAAAGCAGTTTTTTTTAAAATTGTAATGCAAATTTTTTTTCCAGATTATTTAAACTAACAATTACTTGAAAAATGCTAGTTTAAAGTTTATTTCATGCATTCTACCTATTTATTAAATCTTATTTACTGCACGTTATTTCGATACTCATTGTACCTTTAAAACTATAAGATTTTAGTGGTATAAAGCTACGCATTTTATGAATTGCAAATATAAAATAAAATAATTACAAATAATAGAAAGTGATAAAATAATCATAAATATAATTAAATTTTTATCAATAATAAAACAAATAAAAATAGAAAGTTACAAAATTTTGTCAAATTAAATAACCCTTATTAATCATTAGTTCATTAAATCTAAAAGCTCTCGATAGTATAATATAATTTAGTGATGAAATTTCTGAATGAATCAACTACACTTATTTAAAATAACATTCAAAGTATGATTTTTAGAAAAGGTAATAAATAAAGATGGATTTGATTTGTAATGTGATGTTACTTTTTACTTAAAGAGCATTTCTTTTTTCGCAAACTATTAGTAAATATAGTTATAAGTCAATCGAATCTCTTATAATAAATATAATAATGCAAACAAGTGTAAAACAAATATTACATATTAAATTCTTGAAGAAAGATCAAACATTAAAATAAATAAATATTTACTTTAGACAACGTAATTGTCAAAATGAAAAAAGAATTCATTCCTTTTCAGAAACAACACTGTGAACTCTGAGAAAGAGGTCACGACCCCCAAGCTAATGGAGAACGATTAAAGGATAAACAAAAGTCATTGGTTACTTTCTTATAACTATCGATACTCAACGTCACTTCCTAGGGGGAGGATCCAAACCTTTGTTCGAGGGCTGGGATTCCCTTCACTGCTCTCTTCGGGAGTTGCGAGGTTAGGATTTTGTTGAACTATCGTACGGTTGTATAGAATAGACACCGGGGGATAGTGACGTCACCGTCCGCGTTCGAAGGCTGCGAGGTTAGGGGTCCTGGAGAGCTGAGTGGGATCTGATGAGAAAAAGAGATGTTTGGACAGATATTCTGAAGCAAAATATGCATCATCCCTGAAACAATTGCTGCAGCAGGACTGAACAATAGATATATATATATCCAGAGAATAACAACCTGATACCTACTAAGATTTCAAGCCAAGTCTAGAGCATGTGCAAGATAAGTGACTTTAAATTCAATTGACTCTAGCAGTGAAAGTAAATTTTCTCCCTTGTGATCATTATTGGGTAAAGTATAGTGGGATAATTGACAAATTTAGTTCTAATGCATTTAACAACTATGGCCTATCCCAAAACATCACCAACACATACAAATAAGGTAAGGTAAAATATATGTCTAGAAATAATGATCACAAGGGAGAAAATTTACTTAAGCAAATTTAATGATGATTAACTTAATTATCAAGATTTACTCATTAAAATAAATCAGACCATGTGGCATAATAAAATAAGGTTACAATTACAAATTTACACAAAACTGAATCAACATGTGACAAACAGATTTTAGAGTTACCACTTAAAGAAAAGGAATTGCACTGCTAGAGACAATTGAATTTAAAGTCACTTATCTTGCACATGTGCCAGACTTGGTTTGAAATCTTAGTAGGTATCAGGTGTTATTCTCTGGATATATATATATATATATATATATATGTGATTATAAATCCCGATGATTAATTTTAAAATTGCATGAATATATAAATATGAATCACATGCATGATTTTAAATTAAGAGAATATGAATCCTGAAATGAGGCTTTTTAAATCACGTGAATATGAAACTCTATATGGAATTTAAAAAATGCGAAAATACAAATCATGATGCGTAATTTTTAGATTACGTAAATATGAATCACGATGCGTAATTTTTAAATAGTGCGAATACGAATCCCACTGTCTATTTTTAAAGCACGCATAAATAGGAAAATCGACGTTTGATATTACCACCGCAAAAACGAATTGGATTTTAAGCTCGCGTGAATACGAATCGCTACATAGGGTTTTAAAAGCGCGTAAATACAAATCGCGATATTGGATTTTTAAATCTCGTAAATAAGAATCNCAACTCCCACCACCAGCAACCTGACCTTGAACTTTAAATCTTGAATCCGATCCATGGCTACGCCGGATCATGGATTCAAGATTTAAAGTTCAAGGTCAGGTTGCTGGTGGTGGGAGTTGTTGTTTATATGAAAATACCGAAATCCCCGATGTTTCAAGAATGTAAAAACGTATCCTTTGGATTACAAGTCTAACAAAAAGTTTTGGATGACATCAGTTTTATTTGAAGACTATGTAAGAAAATTGGGTCGAAAATTCTTCGCTAAAAAAAGAAAAGTGATACTCTTTATGGATAAATGCACAGCGCATAGTGATCTACCTAATTTGAAAGCAGTAAACTTGCAGTTTCTCCAGCCGAACACAACAGCAAAGCTGCAGCCGATGGACCAGGGTATCATAAAGTGCTTAAACAGTCTTATCGTAAATGGCTTGTCAGAAAAATGATCTTAAATATTGTAAGCATTTAGAAGATTTGTAATTAATAAGCATTAATTAAATAATTCGACAATATTTTAGAAGTCCAAAACCTAAACTAACGGTAAGTTGAACTTCTGATATGTCGAAGTTTTTCGTCAGTCCTATCAGATTCGAGTTATCGCGAATTCACTGTATATATCAATTGTTCAGTCCTGCTGTTTCAGGGATTTGTTTCAGGGATGATGCATATTTTGCTTCAGAATATCTATCCAAACATCTCTTTTTCTCATCAGATCCCACTCAGCTCTGCAGGTCTTAGCTCTCTCTTCTTCACCTCTGTCCTGCCCCTCTTCTCAGGTTTTTTCTTTTGTACCCAAAAATTGGTAGACCAAAACTGCTTAAATTATTCACAAAGAGGCCATCCCAAACAATCAGACAGTTTGAGCAGAAATAGGCTGACTGATACTCATAAGAAGGAAAGAGAGTTGTAGCAACACTACATGAGTATAACACTTTGTAATAATATACAACTATTATAACATAATTTGCTTAAGAAGTGCGTTTAGTCAACAAAATATCATGAAGTTTCAAGTAGTTATATGTTTTTTTTTTCAAAATTGTAAGCTTAAAGAAGGTTATAATCAAAAATATTTATTTGTACACATCTATCAAACTTATGTATTTCATATATACCTATATGCGGTGGAAAGTCCCATATCCGGAATCGTTGGGACTTCGGAAAGTCCTGAGTAGGTCTTTAAGCTAAACAAACATCCTCATTCAATAATAAATAATAAATAAATGATAATTAACGTCTATTTCAATCAACAATGTATAAATTTACACGGTTTGCATGGTTGCGCTATTTCCACAGCTTTTGCTATAGCTTTCCACATAGTTTTAAAAATCTCGATATTTTAATATTGTTGAAATGGATGCAGAGTTATTCAAGCCCAGTGTTGAAGAAGCAATAAAGACGTTCTTGTAGCAATAGAATAATAATTTATTTTGAATAAATATGATGATGATTATCTTACAAATGGATATGGAGGCAAAGCAATACAGATGTGCTGAAGCGCAGGGGTCAACTAAGAAATGTTATAACATCTCAGTAGAAATAAACAAGCTGGGATACCACCGCTTGACAAAAATAAATAATACAGTCAAAACCCACTATAGTGAACTCCCGGATATAGTGAACGAAATGTTCAGTCCCGTGCTTTGCTATACATGTATAATGCTATTTTTTGTGGATATAGTGAACCAAAAAAGTGAGGAAGTTGGATATAATGAACTTTTTTCTGTCTTCAACTGATTTTTTTCTTCTTCATTTTTTTGCAATAATTTTTAAATTTTTACTTTAAAATAAATACATATCCCGATTTTTGAAACCATCCATAGAGGGGAATTTAGCGATAAGCTTATTTTATCTCACTTTCCCATCTAAACAAACCAAGCAGATATTTCTAACCCACGCAGATAATGCACCTGTAAGGTGTCAGTGGGATTAATATGCATTTTCTGTCAGAGGGAATGAGTATATTATTCATTATTGGTCAAAGGGTTGGACACTAATATATGTTGATAAGGCCCTCATTTCAACTCCTTTTTGCTCTCAGTTCAGTTAAAAAAAGCCTGTAAACAAGTGTCTCAAATTTAACTATGGCGAGCAGTAAACGTAAAACATTCTCCACTGATGATAAAATGGGCATAATCAGACAAATTGAAAATGAATGCAATCAAGGTGATATTTGCAGGGAATATAAACTATATAAATCTGAAGTTTGTAGCATATGGAAAAATAGGCAATTAATTATTTCTACTCATGAAAAAAATTTAGATGGCAGAAAAAAGTTGAGAAAAGCAGATCACAAGGATGTTGAAGAAGCATTACTAAAGTGCTTCAGCATTCAAAGAAGCCGCAATCTTCCAGTATCTGGACAAATGTCGATAAATTTGCTAAGCGATTTTATGAGACTACTTTTAGGTGCTCGAATGGCAGGTTAGACAGGTTTAAAAAGCGGAATAACAGAAACTCAGGAAAAATTATCTGAGAGTCAGGAAATGCTTCCATATCTGATGTTGAGGATTGCTCATCAGCTAAAGAATACTAATTTTCTTTTTGTAAGCAAGATGAAGAGTAATGAAAAATAACACATTTTTTGCTACTACACAGGCCCATCCTCACCCCCCCCCCAGCGATATCATCCAGTCGGCAAATTCAGGTTGATAATTGGCCCTTTTTTTTTCTTTTTACAAGTCAAAATCCCGACTTTGCCAAAATTCTTTCATTGTCGGATATTTCATTGGTGATGAGATTTAAACGGATTTCAATGTTATCTGAGTTTCGTCCGTTTCGGGATCCCAGACCCGACTCGGCAAATCATGTTATGAAATGTGTTTTTAAATCTAGTTTTTTTTCTCCTCCAAGAGTAACCATTTATGATAATTCAAAGCAAGATGACTGATAATACAATCCAAAATCCTGACTTTGCCGAAATTCTTTGATTATCGGATATTTCATCGGCGTTGAGATTTCAACGGATTTCAATGTTATCTGAGTTTCTTCCGCTTCGGGATCCCAGACCCGACTCGGCGAATCTTGTTATGAATTGTGTTCCTAAATTTAGTTTTTTTTTCTCCTCCAAGAGTAACCATTTATGATAATTCAAAGCAAGATGACCGATAATACAAGCCAAAATCCCGACGTTGCCGAAATTCATTTGTTATCGGATATTTCATCGGTGATGAGATTTAAATGGATTTCAATGTTATCTGAGTTTCGTCCGTTTTGGGATCCCAGACCCGACTCGGCAAATCTTGTTATGAAATGTGTTTTTAAATCTAGTTTTTTTTTCTTCTCCAAGAGTAACCATTTATGATAACTCAAAGCAAGATGACCGATAATACAAGCCAAAATCCCGACTTTGCCGAAATTCTTTTACTATCGGATATTTCATCGGTGATGAGATTTAAACGGATTTCAATGTTATCTGAGTTTCGTCCGTTTCGGGATCCCAGACCCGACTTTGCAAATCTTGTTATGAAATGTGTTTTTAAATCTAGTTTTTTTTTCTCCTCCAAGAGTAACCATTTATGATAATTCAAAGCAATCTCGAAAACCATTTCTCTTGTATTATTACTTCAACGACACATTCTTAAATTTAAAAAAATTTCAGTGACCTTAATTTTTAGTTAGCTAATAATGTATCATAAAATTCAGATATTAATTATCTGAATTATATTATTATATTAACTCCTTATTAGAGGTTTAAGTAATTTTTTTAAAGGAAGTGATGAACTTACATGAGTCTTTTTTAAAGAATTAATACATTTTAAATGAAATAATCGCACCGGTGATGCAACCTTTTTTTTTAATATTTTTACCTACAAAATATTGGGGAAGAATTACAAATAAGAGTAACTTTATTATTCAAAATATCTTATTTAAATTGTTAAATTCTGTTTAAAAAACACAAATTATTAAATAATTTATATTTTCAATTAGTAAAAGCTATTTTTCTACTATGAAGAATTTTACTAAATCCAAAGGACTTTAAACATTAAAAAAAAAAAAAAAAAAAACATTTAATTTGTTAACTACCCTTCAGTTCATAACTTTTAAAATTCTATGATGGTTGGATTATTATTTGAGTTAAAAATGTTTTAACCTAAAATAAATTGTTCAGGGACCAATTCATATCTTTAGAACAATTAATCACCACAACAAAATTTGATATTCTCTATGGAGAATAGTAAACATATATGTGATCCTCAATTCACCTTCATAAAAATTTCTGTTCTGAAAATAAAATATTATATTTTGCTTTTAATATTCTTTTTCAAGAATCCTAAGAATTCTGAAACATTAAATTGAGTTACACTCAATCGAATCGAAACTTCAATCATTTCACACAATTTGTGGATGGTTGCCGAGTTCAAAGTTTTAAATGTTGTAATTTTGGATTCATTATTAATTCTTGGATTCCGAGTATTCACAGAAAAGTGGCAATTTTCTTTGATCAAGCCGTTACAGCACTATGAAAAGGAGCAAAAAAAAGATGGTGCTGCGAATCCGATCTTGTGAAGCAGCAGACAAAACCCCGGATATTTCTGTCAACTTGAAAAATCGAGGGTGTTTTAAAAGTGGTTAGCTAGAAATGCCCTAAGCTATATTTTCTCAAGTTTTCTCTTACTCTTTCTAAGAATAAAGACAATATCTTTGTCCACGTCGTTAGGGAGGGGAAGGACGGGGCTCAATGCACATGCAGCTGTGGTACCAATTACTTCACTGACCTGTCTTTAACTGTCTAGTACAGGTACTTAGTTGCTCAAAGCGTATTTTATAAATCCATATTATTATTGAATAAAATAGAAAATCCGCTCACAAGCCAACGATCATCCAATCTACTGCAGCTTCTTAAGTTTTGAATTAAGTATAATTTTTTTTTTATGAATACACATTTATTATTTGCAGTCTAATTGTTTAAATATTAAGTTTAATTAAATTGCGTTAAATGTGTTATTATTTTTCAATTAAATTATTTCCTCAATTACTGCTTAAAAATTTAAGTATAAGTATAATATAGTTTTAAATATATGTATATATGGGTAAAAATTTATTTTCATGAAGCGGATAAAACTATTTTTTAATCTCTTTAGTGCAGTAAAATGATTAAAAGATAGAAAAAGAGCAATTAAAAATTTTATGTTATTTATATTCATTAATAGGAGCTAGGGATAGAAGAAGATAAATCACATTTGAATTCCGAAAATTGAAATTCCTTTTCCGTTTTTTACTTTTTACTAAGCTTTTTATTTTGAGTTTGAAATAGTACTTTTTATTTTTAAATATTTTTCAATTGAAATTATTTTTTATAGATTTTATTTAATTGAAATTTCAAACATCAAATTCTATATTTGTTCGTACGCTTGGTTTTTATAAGTCCAAACTGCAATCCTTTATGAACAAAAATGTACTAATGCTTATTTTATTGAAAATGTAAGGTGTTTAAAAATAGAAAAGTTTAAGTTTTTTTTAATAAATAATTCTTTTTAGCTATTTTGTTGTATTTCTTATGTATTTAATGTTTTTATATTATCTTTTTGACTTAAGTTAACAGTTTTTCATCTGTTTAAGTTAATTATTAGTAAAAAAAACTTAATAATTTTGTAATTATGTAAAAATTCAATTCACAGTTTTATAATAAAAATGCAGAATAATCATTTTAGCATAAATGCTTTCATAAGTTTTTATAGTTAAATAGATTAGTGTTAACTGCACCAATGACAGTTGCGACAAATGAAGGAATTTTTAGCAAGATGAAATTGATTAAAAAGATTCTAGGAAAAAAAGGTACCGGAAAAAAAGGTACGGAAAAAAAGGACCCGGAAAAAAAGGTACCTGGAAAAAAAGGTCCCGGAAAGAATCGTCCCCGGAAAAAAAGGTACGGAAAGAATGGTCCCCGGAAAAAAAGGTCCCGGTAAAAAAAGTACCTGTGTAGGGAAAATTCTGTAGGGGAAAATATTTGAAATGAGAAGATTAGATTGAAGCGCTTTTTGCTGTTCCGTGCATGAAATACCGCGACTCTAATTAAAAAAGGACCAATACTTTCACCTCCAATCACGAATAAANACCTTAAGTCGGACAAAAAAGGATTAAAAAATTTTTAATTCCATTACAGGAGACCAGAATCTGAATTTTCTAACGAAATCGGAAGAAGTAGAAAATCTGCTGAACGAAAATCCTTCCTCAAAGAATAAAACAGTCTCTACAATTCACCACAATGGAAATGATGACGACGAAGATAATTCTCTACTGCCTAACTCAAAAATATCAGCCATTATAGCCACAAAAAGCAATCATCTGAAACAAAATGGTATCAACGGGGTTTCTATTAAGAAAAAGAGACACTGTGAATCCCAGGTAACAGTAGATGAACCTCACGGAACACTCCAATTGATTGAAGATCCACAAAAACCGATCTACGTGGTGCAAGATGACAATCGGTTGAAAGGCATGATGGAACCCATCAAAGCTGCCTGCGAAATCATCAAGAATCCAATGTTCCTGATTATTGCTAGCAACTATTCCATTTTTTTCCTCTCCTATATGACTTACTTGATTGTTATAGTGGATTATTCTCTAGATTTGGGTATAGACAGGACAGACTGTGTCTTTCTCGTATCTACCTTCTCAATAGCTGATCTTATAGGCCGAGTGGGATCTGGTTGGATCACAGACAGTGGCATTATGAAGCGGAAACATCTTATGATGGGAAATATGATTTTGGTGGGCGGACTGTTGGCAGCCACTTCATTCACCACCACATACATAGCTGTCACTGCCATATCAGTGTGTACTGGACTCGTGGTGGGGATCAATCTCATTCTCTTTTATGCCCTCTTAGAAGAATATTTGGGAATACGGCAGCTGCCCATGGCCATCGGGCTTATGAATTTTTCGATTGGTGTGATTTCATTAGTGACACCCTTGCTTACAGGTAAGTAAAACATTTTACTTTTCAATCCATAACAGATATGCTCAATGAGCCCTGAGGTTAAGTGGAATTTCAAATATAAACCACCGTTTTTTTTTTCTTCTTTTAAATATTGAAGATTCTCCATTTGATTTTTAAATTATAATTTTTAACTTAAAGATGAACCCAATGGCATTACATCTCAAGTAAATAAAAATAAGGTTGAACAACTACTTCGATCACCACCGCTTTACGGAACTTAGGTTTTTCAAAATATCAAACACGATCTGACGTATCTTTCTAGAGTTTCTAGAGAGTTTCTTTCTAGAGTAGAGTTCATTTTTAAAAAAAATTTTAACCTCATTTTTCCTTTTTGTCGATTACAGCGCAAATCTGTGGTGCTGAAATCGGTGGCTCAAATTGGGATATTTTTTCCCGGATAATCTCAATCTGCAAATTGGAATCGGGAGTATTTAAGTTTCCTCGCGCCTGCCTAGAAGTTGAGTTAATAATTAATGGGGCTAACTAATGGCTAAGGTAATACTTAAGGGGCTAACTAATAACTTATTTATACGAAACTTCAATTAAAATTCCAAACTATCAAAGTCAGCTCGGATTCATCGATTAAATTAAAATAAAAAATAAATTCAGTAAGTAAATTAAAGTAAATAAATGAAAGTTAAGTAAACTTGAATTCAACGTCACCAAAAGGTGATATATATATTTGTATACGCACACACATACAATATATATATATATATATGACAGTCGGCAAAATAAGCTTCAACACCCCCCTCTCGAATCGGTTAGCGACGGGCCTGCTACTACATAATATTTTTCAGTCATTTATTTAAATAATGTGTAACTAAAGGGAGGAGTTTGGGCACCATTAGTTAAATTGCCTGCGTAATGGATATAGTGAACTCCTGGTTATAGTGAACCAAAATTTCGGCCCCTTGAAGGTTCACTATAGCGGGGTTTGCCAGTAATATGAACATCTGCTAGGACAACACATCTGCAGTATTTATACATAATATGGTTGCATCATGAACCGATTTGTAATATCCCAGGCATTGTGCATATCATTAACATAAAGGTACAGTAACAATCATTGTACATAATCAATGGTATAAAATCTACTCCTTAAAATAAATATTTAAAGAGTTATTCAAAAGGTATGTTACTCCTCTAGAGAAAGCAACAAACTTGAACTTAATTATGGTGAGTGAAGAAAAAGCGTTATAAACGGGAAGATCCGACTGATTGGTCCCACTATTTCCAATAAATATGTCATTGCAACACATTTCAAATTCCCAATCACGCATTTTAGTAAGTAATCATTTCTCAATCCACTTGCTCAGCAATGATTCCTGTTTTGTCGATCATTTTTTTGGTAGTTATTAAAATAGATTTTCACTTGGTTTTTAAAATTTCAGTGTTTTAATACGATATTATTTTGATCAGCAAACTTCGAATGAGGCATATTGCAATCACTTTTTGACAATTCACTAGCAATCCATTGTGGATTGCGAGGGATCACATTTTTGTTATTACAGTTTTTCATAGTTATTTTAATGCTACATTATCATACATGAGAAATTTTGAATTACGCATTAGTAGATTTACTTTTTGTTGCACTCGATTTGTGACAATTTTATTGTCCACAAGGTTGGTTTTATTGCTTGAATTTTCAATAGTTTGGGATTTCCACATAGTTTTTAAAATTTTGATTTAATTTTTAATACATAATTACGATCTGCAAATTCCGAGGCACGCTTTTGAACAATCGTTCTTATGACCTACTTCAGTTGTTAAATTTTATCTCACATTCGCAATTTTTTTAAAATGTAAAATTTTAACGTACTCTGAAATTGAGTGTGTGATTCTTGGTCATAATAATCTCTTTATGCAAGACATTAGAAAAAATACGCAATTTTTTTGAGCTGGAGTGAAATGCCGGAATTCACTTCCGTAATATCTATTCTTATTTTTTACTGAATAAAGATGCTTTGATGCTTGTTTACCTTAAAGATCTATTACCACAAAAAATCTATTTTTTGAACTTGCCGAAATTCTGACGATTCCGGATGTGGAACTTTTCACTGTATTATAAAATAAAATCAATTTTATTTTATTGTCATGTTTATGCTACTATAAAAAAGCAATGGAATGGAATGTTATAGTTTGCATAGTTTTTTTTATTGGTAAAAGCTTGAAAGATAAACGTTAAGCTCTGTCAGAACATTTTTATGGAAAATAAGAAAAACACTTAAAAACTGGATTTAATATAAGGAAAAAAAAAACCTGAATAAGAACTAATAAATTTTTCTTCGTTCAAAGTAATTATAATGAACTTACTTTGTCTGTGATTTCCCCAATTGGAATGGTTGCATTTACAGTCATAGCGACAATGCATCGTAAAACACTAATAGCAGCATTTAAAGCTACCTAAAAAAGAAAAGAAAAAAAACATAAATACACAGCTATTTAAAAAATAAAATTGATAACTCAGAGCGAAGAAATTTTTATTATGTAAGCAAAATTATTTGTGAAAAGATCATTGTTCATAAGAATAAATGTAAAATCTAATGAAGTTTTATTTTATTTTACTAGTGATGACAAATAATGTTAAATAAATGAAATTTTTGACAAGCCAAATTCTGTCTCCTCTCCTTAGTTTTGTAATAGTTGTCATCAAAATAAAAGTGTAGATTCAAAGTAAAAGTCCAAAACAAGTGATTAACTCCTATGTCACACATTCAGAATAAACTCTAAGCAAGCCTAATATAATTTACAAATATTTAAATTAGTGTATTACAACATAATTCTACATGCAATAATAAGATACAGAAAAACCTCAGTTAAGCAGACACTCTTGGAACAGCAATAATTGTTCGCCAGCGAGAGTTGGTATACTGATAACGAAGGCTAATGCCACATAGGGACGTCAAAATGGGAAGTAGCTATGACCTCCCAAAGATTTTCACTATTCGGCAAATTTTGCTTGGCTAAGCGGCATATTCACAAAAATTAAATTTCTCTTATTTTATTTTGAAAACACAAGTGAAACTATTTAGTATTACACCTTTATTTGACTTTTTTACTAGAAAAAAAATTGAATTAAGTAATAATGAGAGTTCTTCAACGTTACATTGTGTTTATGTAACGTGTGTCGGATGTCAGATTATCTTTCTTTTCAATATTCATTGAGTTTTGCAGGTTACCTAATTATTTATCATTCAATTGGGGGAATAGTTGAAAATTATCTTCATCTTAGCTCTGAATAAATTTATTTCTCTTGTATTTAACCTATCAAATGGTTCATTATTTATCGACTAGAAAGAAAGTAAAGCAACAGCTCATTGTTGTCAGAGGGTTCGTGAAGGTTAAGTCTCTTCAATTTTGTGACCTACGGCCTGATTGTGGCAAAGTGGTCTGAAGGGCTTTAAGCGGTCCCTGGAGATCAAACCCCAATTCTTCAAAACAGTTTAGCGTCTTACTCACTGACCAATTGCAGGTCATTTACCAGATTAATTATGTATAAAATCTTTAAATTAGTAAATTGGTGGAATATTGCATATAGTGAAAATATTATCAATAAAATTATTTTTTATTGAAACAAATGAATTACATTCTTATTTATGATTCGATCAAATTAGGAAATCTTTCCCCTTCCAAAAATATAAGCTTGCGGTGCCCGATACCATAAATTATTTTTGAAATAATTGCAATGACGGAGTAATAACTCAATAATTTATAATGACTACTTACAATACAAAAAGAATTGATGAAGAAATTTGATTGATATACATCCCTTTGTTTTATATTTATCCTGTTGAAAAGAAAGCTGTGATAAAAGTTAGTTTTAAGCAACTGTGATTTATTATATATGGTACATTTAAAAATCACTAAGAGTTTTTATCCTAATTTTATTATTTTTCATAGATAAAAATGTCTCGATTTCTCAATATAAGTTTGAGCATCATGCAAATTTTTCACATTTGCTTCTTTATCAGAAAGCATGAATTTTTTCATTATCGCTTCCAATGTCATTATTTTCAAACATTTCAGCAATTTCATCCATATTTAAATCATTTTACAGTCACTAACACAACTTCACTGCTTGATAGAAAATGTGGTGATACCTCCTTGAAGGAAAAACTTCATATGATGCATAGAAAAAAGAACATCTAGGCTCCAGGCCCTATGGAGTTGTTGTATTGGCAATCAATCATATGTCAAGAGTATGAATAAATGTTTGATTTACATGAACACCAGGATGACTAGATTTCTTTTCTCTTTTTTCAATCCACTAATGTTAAATACAGGGGTCAAACTGATTAGAAGAACAAAGGAATTTTCAGTGGGGAAGAGGAATTAAGAACATTTAATGTGTCATTTCAATTTGTAGAGTCTCATAACCTATGTGGCCCAAATGAAAGGATAAAAAGATGATGCTGTCTGAAATATCTCACATGAGCAGTATCATTTCTCTCCTTTCTTTGCAAAGATGACAAAAGAATGGTTGATTCTTTAGAACTGAAATAACTTAAAAATATTTTTAGTTGTGGAAAACAATTTACATACTTTAAAAAATGGTGGAAAGATGCATCTTGTGTTTGGAATTCCAGTTTGAAAAAATTGAAAATAACATTTTGAGGCATAAATGACTGTCCGCTTCTGGTAATGGGAATGTCTGCTTCGTGGAGAGGGTACATAATGGATTATATAGAGAAGATTAAATGAGAATTTAAAAATGTCTATGATGTGAGGCGTCCATTTTATAGGAGTGCCCATAACATGAGGTTTCACTGTTAAGTATGGGATATATGGGCGATTCCACTATTTAAAAATGTCATATTTTCAGACTTTAAAGTCATTTTACTCAGATGAAAAGAAAAAAAAGTCAAGCAGTTCAAATAATTTTTGCGCTTAAATAAGTCAATGTTACTTATACTAACAATCTTTAGAAACTGTCATTAGTTGAAAAATCTGGGTGTAATAGACATAACATAATACAGTGGACCATCGTTTATACGACGTTTACATTTATACGACATTTTAGTGTGGTCCCAAATCATTCCTATTCATTTTAATGTAAAAATACACTGAAGAGCCAAAAAAACTGGTATACCTGCCTAATATCGTGTAGGGTACCCACGAGTATGCAGAAGTACCCCAACACGACGTGGCATGGATTCGATCAATGTGTGCAGTAGTGCTGGAGATAATTGACACCATGAATCCTGCAGGGTTGTCCATAAGTGGGAGTAAGAGGGGGTGAGGATATCTTCTGAACATCACGTTGGAAGGCATCCCAAATATGTTCAATAAAGTTCATGTCTGGGGATTTTGGTGGCCAGCGGCACTCTTCTGAATTTAGACACTTCCATTTTACATATTTGGGATGCCTACCAACGTGATGTTCAGAAGATATCCCCACCCCCTCTTACTCCCACTTATGGACAGCCCTGCACGATTCATGGTGTCAATTATCTCCAGCACTACTTCACACATTGATTGAATCCATGCCACGTCCTGTTGCAGCGCTTCTGCGTACTTGCGGGTACCCTACACGATATTAGGCAGGTATACCAGCTTTTTTGGCTCTTCAGCGTATATCGTTTATACGATGCACAGAATCGGTTATAGGTCTGTTTTTGGATTTTATTTTCCACGTTTATTTCATTTTTATTTTTTCTTGTGTAATTTAAGAACGGGCGGAATTTGCCGACATGAATGACACAGAAAAGGGCACGTGTAAATGCAGCATGTGACAACAATGCGAGGTGGTGGGGTGGAAGAACAAAGGTATAATGGATTGCACTGGGAGTGGACATTCCTTTTCTAAGAAGGTGATCAGATTCCCCAACCTGCTTTATTGTTACAGCTAGTAAAGGACATTCTTTCCTTATCAGTGCACTAGTGCTACAGATCGTTTTTTTTTTCATTCTTCGCTGTACATACTGTTTCGTCCACATCTTTTTTCAGACATGTCTCGAAAACGTAAGTCTATCTCGGTGAAAGAAGAAATTGAAATTTTGAAGGTATTCGATAAAGGTTTACCGGAAAGATCAAAAGCTGACTTGGCTAAAATGATGGGCATTCCAGTTTCTACCTTAAAAACTATTATTCATGATCGTCTGAAAATTGAGGAACATGCTAAAGCCTACGGATCTTCTTCATCAAAGAAAATGCGAGTGCAAGAGGGTAAATTTCCTGAAATGGAGAAGGTTTTGCTCCAATTTTTCAATCAGTGTCGTGCGTCAAATATTCCAGTAAGTGGTTCAATGTTGATGGAAAAAGCTAAAGAAATCGCCATGAAATTGAATCTCACAGATAGCTACTTTACAGCAGGATGGTTGCAGAAATTCAAAGCTCGGAACGGGATCACGTGTCAAGTTGTAAGAGGTGAATCAAGAAAGGTTCCTGCTGATTCTGTCGCAGAATGGCACGAAAATTTGCCAAGCATAATAAGTGAGTACCTACCTAAAGATATTTTTAATGCCGACGAGACGGGTCTTTTTTATCATCTAATGCCGAATCGGACACTAGCTTATAAAGGAGAAAAATGTAAGGAAGGAAAAAAGAGCAAAGATCGCCTTACTGTGCTGCTTTGTGCAAACTCTGATGGAAATGAAAAGAGTACTCCTTTATTGATAGGAAAATCAAAAAATCCCAGATGTCTAAAGAATATCAGAACGCTTTCACTGGATTATGAAGCAAATAAGAATGCTTGGATGACGACCGCAATTTTTACTAAATGGCTGAAAAAGCTAGACAATGTTATGAAGAGGCAAAAACGAAAAATTATGCTATTCATCGACCAATGTCCAGCTCACCCACCCGATACTAATTTTTTGGAAAATGTAAAAGTTCACTTTTTTCCTGCAAACTGCACAAGTGTGCTTCAGCCATTAGATTTGGGCGTGATTAAGAATCTAAAATTGCAGTTATAGAAAGCAGTTAGTTCAACTCGCTATTCAAAGCATTGCAGAGCCTAATCCCAAGAAAATAACTGTTCTCCAGGCAATGAATATGATTTCGTTGGCATGGTCTCAGGTAACAACCACAACAATAAAGAACTGTTTTAAAAAAGCCAGATTTGTCCATCGAACAACCGATAATAATGGGGGAGAGAACGTAAGCGATGATGATACAATAATCTATGATGATGATTGGAACTTGCTGGCAACAGACAACTTTTGATGAATACATGGATTGCAATGAAGATTAGTAACCTCAGCGATTTTCACTGTTGATGAGCTTATACAGAACACACAGTCCGAGCCAAATAGTGACAGCGAGGATGACGAGGAATGTCAACAAGTTGTTCCGCCTCCTTTTCAAGATGCAATGAATTCCATTGAAACACTAAGAACTTATTTTCTTTACCACAATACCAGCGAAAAAACTTTTCAGGACCTTGATTCATTGAACAGGTCATTAATTAAAGCTCAACGCCAATCACCACGTCAAACAACCGTAGATAATTTTTTCTGTAAACTTAATGTGAAATGATTAAAGTAAAAAAAAAAAAAACAAATTTGGAGCATCAAATAAATAAAGGTAACGTAAATTCAAATTGCTTACTGTAATTTTTCTTCTTTTTTTTTCTATGGCTATCTGTTTGTTTCGCTTTGTCCAATTTAGAAATTTATGTAAATCAACATATTAAAATTAACTGAAAACAGAGTTAGTTTCTAGTTTTGGAAGTTGAAATCGATTATACGACGTTTATCGGTGGTCCCTTCAGCGTCGTATAAACGATGCTCCAATGTTACGTCCATAACAGCTAATTTTTATAATTTCTTAAGTTTTATTACTATTGTAGTGGGTGTTAAGGACAGTAAGACTCATTTTCACAATTATTAGAACTGTCCATTTTTTTCCCACTGAGTTACATTTATAATTTCAGCCTGAGATAGAATGTAAATTACAGAAGATTAATTAATATAAGAATTCTACAAATTGAAGTTAAAGCACATATAATTATTTTCTCTAAGCTTTAAATGACCTTGTGATAAATTTAACTTCATTGTCTATGAAGTTAAAAAAAAAAGGTAAAATTATACTATTTAGGCACAAGATCTTGCATACTAATTTTTTAATAGCTATTCTAAAAATCTATATTTTTAGAATTGTAACTTCAAGTACAGAGAAAATCAAACAGAAAACTTGAGACTAACAGAAACTTAGAGTAAACATGAAAGTTTTCTGGAAATCAAAAATACCTTATCCGCATTACAGGCAGAATAAAAAATCAGAAATTAATCAAAATGGTTAAAAAAATTTTAAAAAATTAGAAAAACCAACATTGTCTAAAATAACACATATTTATTGCAAAAAAAAAGAAGCCAAAACCAGCACTAAACGAAAAATAATAAAGTAAGTAAACTATCATTATGAATGAATATTTTATCTTACTAAGCACTTCCCAATTAAATGAAAGAGATACGTAATATTTCTTTAAAAAAAAGATTATATATATATTTTTATTATTTGTTTATAGAAGACATAAGGTTTTATTTTAAATATTGACAGAATAGTTAAAAGAGATTAAGAAAGATACCAGTGAAAGACTTTAAATGAGATATGAAACGTGAAATATCTTTGTGTTATATATCTTCTTTATCTAGCAATAACAAGCCTTGTTTAAGGTATTCATTTATGCTATAGTATTATTTTGATTTTTAGCTCTTGGAAAGATTGCTAGAAAAGTGACCACACAATTTTCAAGGATTTGAATTTGAAAGCTATTTTATTGCGATTTTAATACAGTGCCTGCCGTTTATTAAAACCATTTTTGTTCTATGCTCTTTTGATTTTATAAGCGGCTGATTATATTAAGAGGCGATTCAACATTTGGAAAGAAAAAAAAATCAAATTTTTACAATATATTCTAAATGCACACACTTTAAAAGCTGAAATAATGACAACATCAGTGCTTTATTTAAACTAATTTAATTATTTTAATTAAGTAAAACCCTACATAAGATTAAATTTACAAAAGTTTTGCAAAAAACCGATCAATAGTTACTTGAGCTGCAGTATTGAAAATTAACTTTTCAACATCATTTGAGAGTTTATAGAAGTTTTTATAGTTTTCGATATTCCTCCTCTTTGTTCTAAAGCTTGCCGCAATACATTAAGTGCTTTTCTGACTTCCATTGAAGATGGCACTGATGAGTTTATTTCATCTTCTGGGTCTGATTTCTCCATTTCTTGATTGGAAATAACTTTGCAATTTTTGATGTCTGTAACAATTTCAGAATCAGACTTTTCTTCTGATGTTTGCAGGTTATCGTCAATAGCTACGTAAAAATTCTCGTCCATTTCATTTTCTTCATTGCTGAGCATTTCTTCGAAACAGTTATCAGCCCCATCTCCATTGAAGCTTCACGTTGACTACATTTAGGAAGCTTATCATAGTTTGGCAACACTTCGAATTTATCTTTAAGACTCAAATCCTTCCTTTTCGGCATGCTGATAAAAGTTAACACCAAACGAACTTAAAAATTATATGTGCTCTAACTATAATTTACTCAAACGGCTTAAATAATATAGAACATGAGCACAGACAGTTTTTGGAAATCTATTCATGTTCTCTGTTAAGATAGATAACAAAAGAAACTTCCCTCCCTTCTATGGCTCATTCAATAAAAAGTAAGATAAGAATTCGACCCCCTGTTGAGTGAGAAAGGTTTCTCCAAACTTCATTCAAGTCAAGGAATTAACATTGATAAATTGATTTCCATGAACTCGCCGCCTACCACCCACATTTTCCCTTAGTTCTTACACTATGTATTGTATATCACAGGAAAGTGCTAACCACACCTGTTTCACAGGTTTGTGAGTAACTGTTNGACTCGGTTGTTGTATGGACTTGGAACTATAAAATTAAAGGTGGAACGTTTAGATATCTCACAATTCAGTTAGAATTTGCCACAATTTACTGGAATCGGAGATGAACTTAGAATATTGAATTATACATCGAAAACATTGAAACACTCCACACACAGGAATCGATACACATACACTATTTATTTTCTCAAGCTCAATGAATAATTAATTAGGATGCGCATAGCGCCATCTGTGGACTGTAGTATTAAACAGATAGTGTCTTCGAAATGCCCTAAATTAACCATCAGAAAGATTCAATAGTTTAACAATAACACAATAGCTATAATAAGAAGGTATTACCAAAATATAGAATGTAGAAAATATTGGACTGTTGGTAGCTCGCAGTTTCAATCTTGCTTTGTTACATCTGACAAGCATAAACACCAAAAAAAGAATATTTGGAATAAGAATTGAAAGATCCCAGATGCGTATCCTACAAAAAATAATAAATGAATGTTAATTACAAAATAATTTTTTATTCATTATAACTGAATAAAAAGACTTTTGCACTACATTTTAACTTTAAGTAACCTATATGAGTATCAAGTAGCTTATATATATATAAATCAATATTGTATAAAAAAAAGTGATCATTTCATGATATGAATAATTATTTAAGTGTTAAATGCAACATCTTAATATCTTCATATATATAAAATATCAAAAATTATAATTATTTGGAAATGCAAAAGAGTGATTAAAAAAAAATAGTAATGAAAAGTCTTTATTACATTACAGCACAGATTTTTAAAACTGAATTCAAAAATAAACTGCAATTCTATAAACAAATTGTGCTTTTATCTGAAACCTTGTACATTTTGTTCACAAAAGGCTGCTTTTAAAGTCTATAACCCATAATTTAAATATAGCTGCAGAAATTTAGTTCTATTTTCTTTTCATTTTAATGTAATCAAACAAGTGTTACAGTATCTTTTCACTTCTAAATCAAAAATATTTTATCTGCAATTAATCAACCATGATAAAAAATGTGAAGAATGACAAAACTCCTTAGAATCTGATCTTGTAAGGAGTTATCAACTTTCTAAGGAAAAAAAAATTTTTTTTGAAATATGGATTACTTTATATTATTAATAATCAAGAGAGGATACTGCATTGTGATGCAAAAATCAGCTAGATGCTCTCCATATTGTCATCTGACATCTGTCACACGACACACATGTTTATTAGATTTATAACAACCATTGATGTCTCTGGTATCCAATTTTTAGGAGGATGGAATTAAAATTAACAGTATAAGTAGTTCACACAATTTTACTCAGGAGAAAAAAAATTTATAAATAAATTTTTAAAAAAAGGAAAAAAGTTTCTTCTATCTGCCTAATGTCCATGAAATAAATATATATATTTTTTAATTCCTTAGCTAGTTCTTAACCTAATTGATAGCGATTTATGATTTTGTTTTTTTGGTTAATTTTTTTATCTGAAATATTAAGGAGGACATTTTGAGATTTCAAATTATTGAGGGGAACATATACTCATCTTCATCAATGCACAAACCACATTCATGGAAATCATACATTCATTTAAAAATCTTTGTGAACTTCTTTCTTCAAAGGAAGCTCAAATTTATCAATCATACTTCACTCGTATTATCCAGTTAAAATTTTACCTTTTTGTAAAATGCAAGTCCCTCTGTGTAGTTTACTTTTAAGTTAAAACAACGTTTGATCTTGATCGTTTGGCTTTCAGTTTTGTAATTTTCTAGGAGTATGTTATTTAACAAAATGGTTACTCATAACTAGAGTATTACTTTAAATGAAATGTTCAACTTATAGTTATTTTATTTAATGTATTTATTTGTTCTTTGTATGTTTATGGTATGAGCTTAAAAAAAAGTTACATTATTATCACTTATTCTGTTAGTTTCTTATAGTTATGTTAAACTAAGTGTAATGTTTATTAGTTATAAACAATTATTCACAAAATTTTTGCCAACTTTATGACACAATAACTCTTTTATTTGAATGACAAGCATCATCAAATCGAAAATAATATTGTCTGCCTTTTATCTTTTATGATCTTAAAAGTTATAATACAATAGTAGGATAAAGGTTTTCTAAATAAAAGTTTCATTTCAAACAATTTTGTCCTATTAGTCAAAAAAAAAAAAAAAAAAAAAAAAAAAANTTTTGTTTTTTGAAAAAAAAAAAAAAATATCATAGTAGAAACAACTAAAACCAGTTTGCTTTTATTTAAATCTGACATTGAAGAAAATAATATTTAAATTAAGTTTGTTTACAATAACATTATTTAGAAAGGCTTACATACCTTGTATTTGCATCAATTTCATCATATAAAACTAATTTACAAAAATTTTCTTTTATTAATGGTGCAGACGTCCCATTATCAATATCTTTCCACTGAAACTGTAGCGATGATTTCATTGTAGAATAAGAATCTTGTTTGTCTGAATAATCATTATCCGTGTTAAATAGATGTAAATACTCTTCATCAATATTCATTATTTCAGTTGGTAGGTGAACATTAAGCGTTTCAGTAAAATATTATTATTTAGTTATAACAAGTGTAATGCAAATACTTATTTACACAAAATAATTTAAACTTCAAGTAAAAATTCTTAAGTTATAGCACAATCTGGAAGAAAAAAAAAAGAAAGTATAAGTCATAAGACATTATCATTTCAAGATACTTTATATGGATATTATATTTAATAATTAGTTAAATACGCTTTTAATATCAAATATTGAACATTACAAAGAAAAGAAAACACATAAAAATTATAACAATAAATAAATAAAAATTTGAAAAGCTTGAAGGCAATTTTTCACTGGTGTTACAGTCAAGAAATAATGAGAATAAATTTTTAAAGGAATACATAGATATCTTTTTAATATTCATTAACATGATTACATTATTTAAAAAAAATATTAATATATTTTAATTAAGATTTATTTTTCAAGATAAAATGGTAAGTAATTCAAAGGAAACTGTAAAATTTTTTGAAAAGTGTTTACAAAACAGTAAAATAATGGAGGCATTTCCGTGTCATGGTCTATTGAGTCAAATACAATTGCCAAGACGCCAAATGGATTTTAAACGTGCAATTTAAAAACAGCAACAACAAAACATGTAGAGGTTTGCCTACTGTTTGTCTAAGATAGGTACTCTGCCAGACATTCGTCAGGAGCTGTGGCGGTGACCATGGTAACGAGGTATGATTATTTCAAGTAGGGGTGCGGGGTCCCTCTCAAGGACTGGTTTCAGTCAGAGTAAAGGAGACCTCTTTTTTCGGTCTATTGGGTTAGCTCTAGAGTGAAGAGAGCCTGAAACATCATTAGAGCGTTCGATTCCTTTTTTTAATCTTTTCTCTTTTTCAAACGCTTCTGTTTTTAAAAAAAATTTCAACACATTTTTTTGTGTAGTAAATTTTTTTTTATTTTTCCTCTTTTAACTTCTTTGTTTGTCTAAAACGTTTGTATTTAAGTGAAAATTAATATATTCTACAAGCACACAAAGTTGAAAAACATGAAACTTTCAAAAAGTGTCCACACTTTCGGCCACCACTGTATATATATGTAACATAAAAAGCTTCGATTAAAGTTTTTATGTTATCCTAATTAATTATTCTAATCGAAAAACTTTCTCACACTTTTAAAAGCCACATCCTGTTCTTAAATCTATTTTTGGCTCAAGTATGCATTTAATTAAAAGCAGGACATTTTTCCCTTTGCTCTCTGTGGGAAACACTCGATCTATTTCATAAACCAATTACAACTACTAAGATTTCCCTCTTTCTCTAAATTAAGACATTTTATGGATTATACTTTGCAAGATTTTCCCTAACATATAACCAAGGAGCGCAACTTTTAGTGTTCACTTTTACACACTTTCATGACTGCTCTGTCTAATAATTAATAAAAAAATTTGGTACCCTCCTTGCCGGCCTAAGATCTGTTTCAATCCTTCCACTCGGCAACGACGTTATAAGTCGCCAGGATTAAACGGTCGGGAAGGGGGTACGGTACGGTACATCAAAGATATGTAATGTCTTATTTGAAATTAAATAAATTAACTTCGTAAGAGGGTGCATCAAAAATATGGAATAACTCATTCAAATGGACAGTTGAAAATTATCAGTCAAATTCTTCGTTAACTCACAGAAATTCATTATTCATCCAGTATCTTCAACAAAAAATAAATTCTTTGATCATCAAACTTTTTGTTTATATAAATGATACCTACGCCCAGTGGAACTTAACGAACATCGACTTTGCATTTGTCTACGCTGCATGTTATGTCTACGTTCTGAAGGCGATGGATACAACGAGAAAGCTGAGCTTTGATATTTTTTCACCCCCTTTGGACCAAAAAAGAAAAACTACATCAGACTCCTGATTGACGTTAAAAAGTTTTAGATTCGAAATCCCATCCTTTTCCTTTACAAGTGACATACGGTAGTTTCCCACTGCTCTGCATTTTATCGTCGATGAATAATTGTTCTCACCTCGCCTCATTCAAGGAGAAATATGATTCCTCTTAACGAAGAAACAAATTTTTTTTCCAGCAGCTCTCGTCTTTGCTTTTGGAATTGTGTTCATGGAATTTCAACGCAGTTTCATCTATGATGTAGCGGTTTTCAAAACATCTTCTTGGACCAATTCAAACTTTTTCAAACAATTTCTTTAATTTTTATTGATTAAAAAAAAAAAAGCACTTGTGTAATAAACAAAAACCATAGATTATGATTTCAAAATTTTTTTTCTTCTCATACTTGATGTTTCAATTTGAACAATTACTTTTTATACATTGATCGTATTTACTGTTGAAATTTTTTTTCTTGGAATTTCTATTTTCAGTGAATTGATTGTTTTGATTGGCATAAAAAATGTTTCAAGAAATTATTTTCATATTTATTGTTTTATGTGTTACAGTTTCTATGATTTATTGATTAGTAGAATTTATATTCTTGTTTTACTATAGTGTTTAGAGTGAAGATTAAAATGCCATTAAAATATTTTTATTTTGAATGCAATTACGGTGTGGCAAAAATTATAAATTAAATCAAGAAGTGTTAAAACTCATACAAATAATTTGGAAAAATGAATAAAATAATTGTTGTTAGAATTTGAATTGAAATGTGAAACCAGACATTAATGTTTGAGTCCAACGTTGGTAATTAGTTCATAGCTCAGTTATTTCCATAAACAAATCGTTTCTTTATTTCTGAGCTTTAATTCCAGCATAAAGATAGGAAAATGATCAAACACATATTGAAAAGTAATGGTAACTGAATACACTTCAAAAACACGTTAAAAATAGAAATGAAAATATTTGAATTTCCTAACACCTGATTGTGACAAATTAAATGACCAATTAAGATCTTTGCACAAAAATTACTTAAAAGGAGAAATATTCAAACTAAAATTTTTGAAGAAAAAGAAGAAAAAAAATTATGCCCAAAAGGAAAGAAAGGTATAAATGAAAAAAATAAAAGGTAATTTGCAACATAACCAAACTTGCACTTCAGATTAAAAATAAGGAAAATAGCTAGATCAGTCAAAAATTAAAAACAGTTTTACCTTAATACCATATTAAATTTGAAAGCTTGTTTTGGATTTCAATTAGTGATTAATCGTGTTGAACGGGTTGTAATGTAAAATCTGAGAAGACTGATCACCTTTTCTGATTATAAAAGTAATTTGTCCCTACACATTTTTCTTGAAATTCTGGTTAATGATTGCAATAAAAATACCAATAAAGAAAAAGTATAAATAAATAAATGCAGAAAGAAAAGAAAAATAAAAGCGAGAATAGAAAAGAAAAAATATTATAGAAGGCAAATTTTGGCCATAAGAAAAAGAAGAAAAAAAAATAATTTTCCCCCTGGATATTTTGCTATTAAAGTGACTAGATTGAAAGGTAAATAATAAATAAAGACAATACTGAAGTCATAAACTTCAGAATAACAACCACTGTGTCACTTTTTATTTTATTTTGTTTTCAAACAAGGTAAGCAATACTCAAGTCTAATTTCAGATTGAAATTTTTCCTGGTAAACTGTTTTTTGTATTTTATGTTTTACTAATAACATTTTTAAAAGATGCTTATAAATTTTTATCATCTTGATTGAAGAGTTAACTTAAATTGCGTTATTACGAAGAATACTTCTAATGGAGAAAAAACTTTGTTGTGATCTTCAAACAAAAGAGTTTTGGAACTGAAAAAACTGTTAATTCATAGAAATTGTTGAAAATGAAAATCTTAAATTTGCTGAGAATGATACTACAGATTTCTAATTGTGATACTACAGATTTTTAATTGTGTTAAGTTTTTACCATGAGTACTAAGCATATGAGTATATTTTTATAAATCATATTACTTTTATATGTTGTTAATATTGCAAATTTGATTATTTTCATTTTAACTGTACTTCTATCATAGGGAAGATTTTGCAAATTGATAATTTTTAAAATTTTTGGCGAGGGGGGATGTAACATAAAGAGCTTCGATTAAACTTTTTATGTTATCCTAATTAATTATTCTAATTGAAATACTTTCTCACACTTTTAAAAGCCACATCCTGTTCTAAAATCGATTTTTGGCTCAAGTATGCATTTAATTAAAAGCAGGACATTTTTCCTTTTTTCTCTCTGTGGGAAATGCTCGATCTATTGCATAAACCTATAGCAACTACTAAGATTTCCCTCTTTCCCTAAATTAAGACATTTTACGGATTATAATTTGCAAGATTTTCCCTAACATATAACCAAGGAGCGCAACTTTTCGTGTTCACTTTTACACACTTTCATGACTGCTCTGTCTAATAATTAATAAATAAATTTTATACCCTCCTTCCTGGCCTAAGACCTGTTTTAATCCTTCCACTCAGCAACGACGTTATACATATATAAAATAAAATAAAATTTTAAAAAAACCTAAAATGGCATTTTTTTTTAAAAAAAAAGAGAAAGAAATTAAAATCTTTCTTTTAATAAAGTAACTTTTAAAAACAATGTTAAATGATATTTTGTGTAATATTTTTACTGTGAAGATAAAATATAAATTTAATAAACTAGTTAATCATAATTAATTAGAATAAAAGAGCTCATTACATTTTCTAAAATTGTGAGAATTTTTTTAACTCCATTTTTTTAAAAAAAATCCCAAGTTATTTTTATAAAATGAATAGTTTCGACAAATAGCTGCTCTAAGCACGGCAATCGTATTAATAATTACGTGCGAAACCTAAATTTTACACAGTTAATCAACATCCTAACAAACAAAAACAGACACAAAAATACCATAAATTATTAGTCATAATTAAAAAACTACTATACTAATTTGGACATAAGCCGCCTTTAAGGTGAAATGCATTTCGAGATCTCAGTGTGGAAGGCGGCACAAGGCCTTCAGGAGGGTCGGAAGAAGGTCACCGACGAGCCCCACTCTGGACACCCAACAACAGCAAGAACCGATGAAAACGTCCAGCGTGTGAGTGAAGTTTTGAAGTCAGACCGTCGGTAAGCATTCAGGCAATCGCTAACACCCTGAACTTGTCAAAATGTGTTCGAGATCTCAGTGTGGAAGGTGGCACAAGGCCTTCAAGGAGGGTCGGAAGAAGGTCACCGACGAGCCCCACTCTGGACGCCCAACAACAGCAAGAACCGATGAAAACGTCCAGTGTGTGAGTGAAGTTTTGAAGTCAGACCGTCGGTAAGCATTCAGGCAATCGCTAACACCCTGAACTTGTCAAAATGTGTGGTACATGGGATTGTGATGAAGGATTTGCAAATGCAAAAGGTCGTGCGAAGCTTGTGCCGAAGGTGTTAACGGAGGAGCAGAAACTACCTGACCTAAAGTAAGACCCCCTTGGTGCCCCAGCCTCCCTATAGCCCTGACTTAGAGCCGTGTGACTCTTTTTTGTTCCCCCGACTGAAAAGCAAGCTAAAGGGAAAGCACTGGGAGTCAGTGGAGAACATCCAAGCTCATGTTACACGGTTCCTGAGAGGCATTCCTGTCGAAGAGTACCAGGGTGCCTTCAAGGCGGGGCAGAATCGTCTCCGCAAGTCGATTGATGCACAAGGGAACAATTTTGAAGAATTTTAACCATTTGTACCCATAGGATCAATAAATTTATTTTTCTCAGAAAATGCGCATTACTTTCAGAATGCACCCTGTAGTAAATTGGTTATTAAAAAAATAATTAAAAAATAAAATTGCTAATAAAAAACAGTCAGAATTATTTTTTTTAATAAATAGTGAGAAAAACTATACAGGTTACATTAAAATACGAGTAAGAAAACATAATTTAATCAAAAAAACTTAGATAATTTCAGATGGTTTGAAGGGTGCTGATAAAAATCATTGTTGATAGTTTTAGATTTCATCCTAGTTGCGATAACTTGCTTTCAGTTTAAAAAAAAGGAAAAAAATAAATAATAAAAACAAAGATATTTAATATTTCTCCGGCACATTTTTATTTTCAGCAGAAGTTTAATCTCCTTTAAAATCAGAGTTGATAAGTTTAAGCGCTTCACTTTTCCAAAAAATTCAAATAATAAAAGAAATTAACTGCTTTAAAAGATGTGCAAGTTTAGAAATTAAACCATCTAACAATCAATGAACATTCATAATAAATATCGTAAAATTAAAAAGTAGCATTAAAAAACCCTGCACTACCATTAATGTCAGAATTTGTTCACTTTTTTTCCTTCGCATTTAAAAAATAGCAACTGATTGAGTAAAGAGAATCATTTTAAGTAAGAAAGAAATATCCATATGAATCTTAAAAAAGTTCTTGAATCAGATTAAAAAAGTCTCCTACTGGTGACTGAGTCAGCCAATCTGGTATACTTCCCATACAAGCTATCATCGAAGCTACCCTCCCTAAAATGCCCTCTTCTTGTTTCCATAGCACCAGACTGCCACAAACTTTGTGGCGGGCAGAGTACATATCTTAGACAAACAGTAAGAGTGGTAATAAGTTATACACTTTGAATTAGTCCCTTTCTATGATATATTTTTTAGTTCTTAGCAAGCTGCTGCCTGGAAGTTGCCATGACTTGGCGATTATTCTGCCACAGTTCATGATACAAGAATCTTCCAAAAATAAGTATCATTCATATTAATATCTCAAACAAAGGAAATATTACAATCAAGGGGCCGAAAGGCCGGGATAGCCTGGTCGGTAGGGCGCTAGGCCCAAGTCCAAGAGGTCGTGGGTTTTCCTCCATGTTCCCATAACATATCAATACTTCTGGGGGTACTGATCCAGGAGTATCCTTGTCTTCTGGATTGGTTCAAAATAACAAGGCTACGGAGTTGAACAACATTAGTAGTCGTAAACCCATGAAATTGGGTCGGCTATTCAACGACGGTTACAAAATAAAATAAAATCAATGAATAAATTTGGTCATATTTAACCTCTTATTGATCACATAATTTTGAAGAAAATGGTCTTTTCCTAAAAGACGATAAAACATCTACATTTTTGATCCTCTCTCCCATTCATTGCTCATTTACTCCTCCCCAATTGTCAATGATTTTGATTGCATTTTTAAAATAATTCAATTTATAGTAAATTTGAATTTTGACTTAAAAGATTTCAATAAAAAAAAATTAATCAAAAATTTGTTAAGATTTGCTAATGGCTAAGACTTTTGATAATTGGCTAATTTATTGGCTAGAAATTTGAACTCCTCAGCGCGGGCTCTGGAGTACAGCTAAATTAAATTTGTTATCTGTTTGAAAATGATGAATGAGCTACATTTTGAATACAAATGTGATCTAACTATACATTTTTTTATTTCATAAATAAGGAAAAAAAAATATTTTTGATTATTCTCTAATCTTCAGTCTAATCTCTATTGATAAACAAGCAAATCAACATAAATACTGAATGAAAAGACATACATATATATCTATCAGTGTTTTCACTACAGCGCGAGAATCTCGCATATTTTTTTCTTTTCTCGCATTAAAAAATTAATACCGCGAGAAATTTGCGCATTCTATAATTCAATTTTAAAATTCACGTATCTCTCGCATTTTGGAAAAAGCTTCGAATTATGCCATTTAGAATAACACCCGGTCAGCTTTTCTTCCTGAATCTTTCATCATTTTCAACATCTGCTCCGTTATCTAGCTTTCCTATTTTGCCAGTATTGTTTAGAAACTTTTCGAACAACAGAACACAACTCCTCCGAACCACGGAACCCCTTTCAGAACACATTTCTCTGCAACCACCTGTTTACCATAGGTAAGGTTTCTTCATGCAAGACATTCAAATTTTTTATGTGCTAATGTAAGATGGACAAATACCTTGTAAAGGCAAAATCTTCTATGATGATGCACCAAAAATATTCAATGCTTTAAATATAGAAGATGTTAAAAATGTATTATAATTAAAGAAATTATTTTATTTTCAAGAGCTTTTGTGTTTTTTTAGTTTTTAGAAATTCCACTTAACTTTTTGAAATCTCACCCTGCTTGATTTCAATGAAATTGAAAATTAAATTCAAATTTTTAGGCAAATACATATTTAAAATAAAAATTTCTTTGCACAGATGGTAATTTTCAATTTATTTCTATTCCATTATGCGAAGTAATTTACTAATTCAATAAGAAAGAGAAATTAAAAAAATATTACAAGAATTTGGGATAATATCATTAATTAGTACGATAGTTATCAAAATTTTGAAATATTTTAACGATTAAATAGACATAACTAAAATTGAGCTGGGAAACATTTTAAATACAAGAGATCATAGTAATAAAGTTTAGCAAATATCACCTGTTGTCTAAAAACCTAGACAGCACAAAAAAATACTTACAGTTTTTAGTTAGCATAATAACTGTTCTTATTCAATAAAATATTTTTGGAATTATTTAACTTCAAACGATCATTATTTCATTATTTATAACAAATATGAAACCTAGCAGACACTTCACTTTCGCAGTTTACATACATTACATTACATTTTATTTTTATCGATATATCATGATTGTATACGATATACCAATTTTCAGACTTGCGATTCGCTTGTAACCTTTCATGTTGGTTGGTTGGTGTCGTATCCTCTATTGAAGGCTGTTGCTTGGCTGCCCGCCTTTTTAATAAATAGAGGCATTTTATTGGTCGATTATATAATCGTTTTCATCGTTATCGCTTAATCGTTTTGTCAGGTTTACTAGAATGGCAGTTTTAGCATTTTTGTTTGGCGCAATTTTAATAACGCGCATGCTCAGTTTGATAATTTATTCAAACCAATCGAAGTACCAATCGAATAGACAATGCCTCCTTCCTTTGCTCGTGTATACTCAAACAAGGACATAAAGATGGAAAGATCAATCACTGTACCAAACAGATGTCAGGGTGAACTTTGACATTGGACACATCACTGGTCTCTATTTTTTTTCATTTGATTTTCATAAATTGTTATGATAAATAATAACATTCTGTCTCTGTTTTTAAAGATTTATAATTTGTAAATTTTAAATGAAAAAATTAATGTATTTTAAAGAATTGATTTTTATATTGTTCTGAAATTCA
>NC_092214.1:77120814-77138722 GCF_043381705.1 Parasteatoda tepidariorum | reverse complement strand
TAAATATACCTTAAATTTTCGTAAGGGTATCCATAACTAAAGAAAAAAATTAGATGTCGATCAAGAATATGTAACAAATTCTAAATAAAATAAGACATTATTATAAACATGAAACAAGAGTTAAAAATATTGACGCTTAAATTTTAATGCATCAAAATTAAAGATAACTTGACCATTTTGAAACTTTTTTTTATAGCATTTAATGCACTTAACTCGTAAAATCTACTAATACCCCGTATAAAGAAAACTACTTAAATTAGGAATAAGTCCCTTAGAAGCGCTATATAAATTTATTTATTTCAATAATAAACTAAGAATCTTGCCGTCTTAAATTCACATAGGAAATGCCATTGAAATGGTTCGTTCGAAAAAATGTTTGGAACGCGTTTGGAAGGAGGCGGGGTTTGACGTCATAAAATACATCATCACTGTCCCTGTCTATTTATACCTCGATTTTTTCATAAGGGATAATTCTTAAGGTTTGCCATGTTTTGTATTTTATCCCTTATTTGGCTACATTTGAATAAAATGTCGCCAAAAATATCTTTAAAAATATTTTAAGTTAGCTTAATTAGAAAATATTCTAATGATTATAATATTAATATGATAATGCTGATGTTTAAAGGCTGAAAGAAAGAACTCGGTACATGTGAAATACTTCAAAAGATATGATGCAATAATATGATGGCGCGTTTTTTCAATCTGCGGCGTAAAAATATATCTGAAGCAGTAAACCGGAAGGCTTGAAAGAGCAATTTTACCACTAGCGCCACCACCCATTGCTTGACGCGATCACCCATCCACATGATACATTCAACTTTTGAAAGGTTCGCTTAAGCAAGAAAATTATTTTTGAGTGAAGCAGAGTAACAAAAAGATAAAAAAGGTGTGGCATTTAAACTTGGTGTTTACATGTTGTTGTTGATATTTCGGTGCTTATCGCTTCCGATTTTAATTTTACCAAGTTACTTTAGCATAGGAAAACAGATATTTCAAAGTAGGAAAAATGATGTGATTTATCACTTATATTAAAAATTGAATTTTTATATTCGTTAATTTTATTTAATAGCTTCTGTTTACTATTAACCTTGCCTATACTTTGTTTTCTTTTTAACTACTACAATCGGAAAGGTATGTATTCAGTATTTCCGAAATAATTGTAAGAACTTAATGTAGAAGGTTTATGAACTATTAAAAATGGTGTTGATTGAAAACTCTAATTAATAATTTCATGTTATCAAATTTTTAAGGTGATAAATTCTGGAATTTTGCGCTTATTTTATTATTATCAGAAAAAACAGTTACAAATCTTGTATTATGGAGTTATGTAGTTTCACAATTATTGATTCCTTTTTTCATATGATATTAAAAATGATCTATTCCATTTAACAAAATACAGTAATCATATCATAGAATTTTTAAATAGGGAGTTGAAGAATCATTCACTTAATTACTTTGTACAAAAATGTTAAGTGGCCTTCTCACTCTGTTTTCATTTCAAGATTACAGAAAACCTACTTTAAAATAATATTATTTAATAAGTGTCAAATTTTATTACAGATTAATTACTTAATCAAATAGTAGACTCAGGGAATGTAAATTAATTAATAATGGTTATTATTTAAATCTAGTACAGTCAAATTTGGTTAATTCACACATCTTTAATTCGAATTCGTGTATAATTCGAAGCTTTTCTCTTTCCCTAGACACATGATATTCAGTCAATGCTTAAAAATCTTGGTTATTTCGAAATCCAACTTCTTTAATTCGAAGTTTTTTCTTTTTCAAAAATGACAAAATCTAGTTTAAATGCAGTTATTTTTGAAAAGTATTCTGGTTATTTTCAGCTATTATGAAATTTTATTAGGGATGACAAGGGGGTGGGAGAATTGTCTGATCTGCTCAAACAGAACAGGAATAAAGAGGAAATGGACCTAGACCACCCCCGCACCTGTCCTTGGCTACAGGTAGTCCCTTACCTTTTCCTTGTAAGTGAGCCAATCCTAATTGAAGTTCCCAATTGAAATAAAATTTGTGAACGACCGGAAGGGTATTTCAAATCACGTGATAGGATGCATACATGTCATTGGTCAGAGCAGAGGAAAAAAAAAATTGCCACCGGCTAGGCGAGTTTTCATGATCTTGAAAAAAGTTATGTCTACGTGAGTCGTCCTTCAAAGGTCATCGGGCAGTTTATTGACAGGTGTCCCTCCAATAGTGGTGAGTTTATTTTTTTCATGAGATCACCTTGCACCCGACTCCGGGAAACTGGTGTATAATCACGGCATTAAAAACCAGGACTGTAGTCGATATTACTTGAGTTTTCTATATTATGATTTTAGTTTTGTTGTGATAGTTCAGTGCATGTCGTTTAGTAAGCCCCGTGTCCCGTATAAAATCTTATCTTTAGATGAAAAAATTGCTGTAATTCGAGAAGTAGAAAAGGGTGTAAAAAAATGTACCATGGCAAAGGAGTTTGGAATAGCACCAACAATCTCTCGACTTTATGAAAAATAAGGAAAGAATTTTGAAATCTAATGGAAATCGCAAGCGAGCTAGAGAGCCTGATTATCCTGACGGGGACGAGTGTGTTGTAAAGTGGTTTAAACAAGCGCGGGACAAAAACATCCCTCTCAGTGGAACTTTTGCTCGTGCAAAAGTCGAAGAATTTGCTATCAGTTTAGGTAACAGCAGCTGCAAAGCAAGCTCCGGATGGTTAAACGGATTTAAGGAAAGAAATGGAATTTCTTTCAACTCTGTGTGTGGTGAAAGTTCAAGTCTGAACCAAGGTGCAGCAAAGGAGTGGAAAGAAAAAGTTGTCGAAATTATTGAGTATACGCTGGACAGAGACATTTTTAATATTGATGCGACTGGACTTTTTTTCAAATGTACCGCTGCAAAGACTCTTGCTTTTAAAGGTGAAAAATGTAGTGGTGGAAAACACAATAAAGACCGAATAACCTTACTTGTAGGAGCAAACATGGACGGCACTGAGAAATTACTGATGATTGGAAAATCGAGAAATCCAAGGTGTTTTAAAAATGTCAAATCAAAGCATATAGAATACCATTCTAACACAAAAGCATGGATGACGGCGAATATTTTTGAAGACTGGCTGCTAGATCTCAATCGCACATACCAAAGAAAAAACAGAAAAATCATCCTATTTATTGATAACTGCACTGCTCATAAATCGATACCCACTATGGAAAATATCACGGTTGATTTTTTCCTGCCAAACATGACATCTGTGGTGCTACCAATGGATCAAGGCATCATTAAAAATCTGAAGCATTTCTGCAGATGTCTAGTCGTTCAACACCTCCTTACTGAATCTTCCCAAAAGCTTCCTATTACTCTCCTCGATGCTTCAAGAATGTGTTTAAATGCATAGTCCAAAGTCAGCCAAAAAACAATAGCAAATTGTTTTCGGAGGGCAAGATTCATCAGGAACACCGTCCTTAGTGATCTTTTCGATGAAGAAAATTGACCTCCCCCAGTTCTGTGGGAAGACAACATTCCGTTGGATGATTATGTCGGTATGGATGAAAACATAGACATTTGTGGAGAGTTATTGGATACAGATATTCTATCTGAAGTTCTAAACAATAAGAATATTGCAACAGAAGACGAAGAAGATATTGAAGATGAGGTAGAAGAACAGAGGCCAATTCCAACTTCAAGTGAGGCAGTCGTTCATTTATCAGAATATCGACGCTATGCAGAAGGACAATCTGACGTAAGTGAAGCTGTGTTTAGAGCTATAAATATTCTTGAAGATTTTGTTAGAAAAAATCAAGTAAGCTCTTTAAACTAATCTGATATAGCTAAATATTTTAAAAAATTGTAGCGTTTTAATTTAAAATTTATAAACACTCTTTGTTTCGCAATTTCTGTTACGAGTGATTATTTTAAGACATAAAAATAAAATTTTTCGGATAATTCAAAGTTTCGCAGAGGCCCCTTGCCCTTCGAATTATCCAAGTTCGACTGCATAAAAATTTTCTATGAATTGATCTCAATCTCCTTCAATAAAGTTATACAGGAAATTGTTAAAAGCTCTGTTCTAATCAAAGTAATTCCAAAAATTAAGGATAATATTTTTATTACTCTTTTACGTTAAAATTTCCCTTATTATATTTAGGTAGAGTAAGTTATTATACTTCGCTTTTTTATTTTATGTCCTTTTGAGATGTAGTCTGGCATCTGTATATCTACCTACCTATCCTCTTCATGCCTTCTGTCACATGATACCTCAAGTATATGTACATTGTTCCAAAAAATTTTCTGATTTATTTGGAAAATGTGATCCTGATCTTTTCTTTGGTCCACTACATGGCCCATGTAATATTGTTATTTTGTGCTATTACTTGTTTTAATAAACTTTTTTTTAAAAATTATATTTTAGGACTGCTCTTTGAGAATGATTAGTTTTAGAATATTGTTTACATTTTGCCTCTCCATATATTGTGGTAAGTTCAGTTTTATGCTTTTCATTGTTTTGGAATACAACTTTCAAATTTCTTATCATACTTTATTTGCAATTAAACTATTACCTTTATTTTTAATGTAAGTTAAATTGCAAGTAAATAATGGGTTAAGCACAAACAAATGACAGGCCTTTAATATGTTCATCTAGATTATCTGCTAGGATAACTTAAATTTTTTTATTAAAACTAAGTTTTTTGGAATATTATGGTTTTCATATTTAAGCATTATTTTCTAAAAGTTTTAGTACTATTTTAATTTTAGCAGTTATATGACCAAGAAATTATCAAAAATTTATTAGTTATGGTTACATTTAAGTGACAATATATAAAATTAAAATTTTACCGTAATTGTCAGAAAAATAAATTATTGATGCTATTAAAGTTTTTTTTGAAGTAACTTCCCTAGTATATAAACTCTTTGCTCTTTAGTACGACCCCCCATTTTACGAACCTTTCATTACAATGACAGGTACATAAAATCCTGTTTGCTATTCCATATGAACTGTAATTCATTCTAATATAGCTACAGAAATTTTTTTCACTTTCTAGAATAATACTCCACAAACGGGGTAGGGGCCATTCAAAAAGTACATACATCCCAAAGGGGGGGGGAGGAGATTTGCTATTATGTACGGTTTTGTACGATGGGGAGGGGGGGAGGTATTATACAAAGTACGTACTTTATAAACATACACCAAATTTAAATTTGACTTTATCCTACACACTCCTTAAGTAAATATTTAATTTTATTTAAAACATAATTATTTTAATTTTTATGAAAAAGGGGGGTAGACTAATAAAATGTACGTACTCTAAGGGGGGGAGTAAGACCTTATGTACGGTAATGTACGAAGGGGGGGAGGGGTTTAAAATTTCTCCATTTTTGTGTACGTACTTTTTGAACGGCCCCGTAAAACAGTTTTGAGCTTTCTATACAAATATTTTCCCATTGACAATGAATAGCAAAAGTCACCAGGAAATGATTCAGACCGTTATTTATTTTGATGTTACCGTTCAAAACAGGTGAAACATCTTGAATTTTCTATGAATGATGAAAGAGTGATAGGACCACCATCTCTTATCCTGGGTAGTCCTTGGCATTATATATGGCTAAAAAAAATTGTGAAATAGCAATTTTTTTCATTATTCCATTATTGAGAAAATATTTATTGAATTTTCACCCCGGAATTAAAGTTTCTTGTATGCATTCATAACCTTTGTAAATTTCTTTTTAAAGATTTCAATAGGTTTCAATTTTAAAGGAAGTGGATTGATTAAATTGGCAATGGATTTTATCAAAATAAGTCCTGTATTTTTGAGTAATTATTTGTTATATTTTTGAGTACTCACTTTATGACAACCTTATAATGCCTATATTTCTTTGAACCACAAATTGAGCATCGACTGCATAGATTAATTTTAAATAATGCTTTATTCGTCAGTTTTTTTCAGTCTAAAGCCCCAGTGATAAACTTTTTTGAAAATTTGTAATTTTACATAGTTATTAAATAATTGTATGCAGAGTATCAATCAAAATGATATTGCATAGATTTGTACTCAGACTTTGTTTGTAATTGTTTTTAATTTAAAACTTTTTAATTCTGATATTTGGGCTCAAAAATATTTCCATTTTTTTGCCTAATCAGCATTATCAATTTTAACAGAAAATTCTCTTAATAAATTTTTTCCCCTTGTTTTGTTTTTCTACATGAATAAATGTGTTTATAATTTTTGTGTATGCTTTATTTTTCATGCATGAGAATTTTCTCTATCAAATTTAAAAGCAATTTTTTTCTATTAATATTTTTTAAATTTCAGTACATTCTCAGACATGTCCGAAAAACTGGATAGATTTTAAAGACTCGTGTTATAAATTTACCAGAACACCTTTACAGACTCGTGAAGGGGCAGAAGATATGTGTAGGACATACAATGCAGATTTAGTAGCTGTGAATACTCTAGAGGAACATAGTTTTATTAGAAGTTGGTTAAGAGAAAATGATCCTCAACATCGCAGGTAGTTAAAATTTTAACAGCATGATGTAAATAAAGAACAGTTTTTTCCAATTGGCATTTGATAGCTGTTTATATGTCTATTGTATGACAACATCCAAATCTTTTCTTTTTTAATAGAGTTTTACAAATTATACAAATCATTTTATTATCATTTTAATCTTATAAAAATCATTTCTATGAAATGGTAATAAAAATGTTCTTTTTATAACTTTGATTGGAATAAAAACAAAATTTTTTAAAATTTTGCATATAGTAGTTGAAAATAATTGAAATGGGTTCTGTAATAAACATTAAATGTTATAATTATAATTATAAATTATTCTAATTATAAATTATTATAATTGTAATTTAAATAAATTATAATTATAATAATTTATAAATTGAATTTAATTTTTAAAAAGTAACTTTTTTTAATGATATCAATTATGTTTGAAATTTGAATCATCAATTGTATTAATTGAGCAGGGACAATTTCCTTATCCAATAGAAATGTATTTTAAAAATAAAATATTTTACTTTAAAAAATTTCCTTTGCATTTTTTTAACATTTTTATTCAAAACTATTTTGGGGGGTAATTATTATTATTTTTTAAGGAATATGCCAAAACTCTATTTTTCTGACCAGGGCAGATAAAATTGAATCTATATAGAACAGGGTTCATAGCGTTTTTAAAAAGTGCTTAAAGGTGCTTATTTTCGTTTTTTAAAAGCCCTTAACGGTGTTTTTTTTCTTTGAGTGTTTTTAAAATGTGCTTAATTTTCCCTTTTTCAAAATGAGATTTTTTCTATACTATGTTTATTTTCTCTTCAAATTATGCAAAAATACACAGTTCACGTTGTTCTATTCAACGTTTTCACAATCTATTCAACCCCAATCTATTTCGGCGTTCTGTCAGTCCGTAGCGCATAAAAATACCATTCGTTATACATGATTAAAAATGTCATGATTTTTGACAATTGTCAAAAACAATGCCAAAAGGTTTTTTTTTGACATGACGGTTAAAACAAGATAAAACTGTCAATTGTCAAAAACTTTTCAACCCTACCTAATTATGATATTTTTTTAAAGTGCTTAGAAATATTTTTTGAGTCCTTGAAAAGTGCTTAAAAGGTGCTTATTTTTTGTTAAATAATTTGGCTATGCACCCTGCGGAAATCATAAAAATATCTCATTTTCTTAAAGAAATATTTATTTATAGCAGCAACAAATTAGTGTTATGACTAAAATTCCTGTTCATTTCTCTAGAAACATTAGAAATATATTTGAATTTTGTTATAAACTAAATTTTGATTAGTTGTAAGAACAGAAATCACAAAACTTTTATCATGTTTCTTTGTTCTACTGCATGTTTTTCAGACACTGTTTTCAATCTTGTAGGAATTTTGACTTGGAATATTGCAAAATATAGCTTCATAGTCTTGTTGACCTTAAAAAGCTGTGGTTTTATCCAACATTATCTGCCATCCAACAGAGAAAAGAAAAAGCTTAGCATATTTTTAACGCGGTGTAAAATCTATTTTAACATTTGAAAACAATAGTTAAAAAGTGGCATAATCGAATGCTGAACTCACCTAAAATAAATCTTCAAGTAATTAGAAACTATTCGTTTAAATTGGTAGAAAAAATCAAAACTGTTCTAATAAAATTTTTGAAATGATTGTGTTACATTAACAAAGAAATAGCTTACTCTGTTTTTCATTAATCTCCAAATACAATGATATCTGTCTGCAACCAATTTCTTGTGGTTTCTAACAGATAGCAACAATAGTTTAGTCAAATATGCCGGGTCTTTTTCTGCCTACCAGATTTTGTCCAACCCTCTTCTACTTGCTGGCTTTATGCCTTGACTTTAATTTACTTGCAGTGAAATATAAGTTAAACTTCTTTATATTTATTCAAACTTTCCATTCAATAAACAAACAGTACAAAAATATTTTTGTGTTTCATTTTTGTATGATTTCAGAAAATTATAAGAATGTTAATAAGAATAATATACTTAATAATAGTGATAAAGTAATAAGAATGTTTATTAAAATAAGTAAAGTTAACTATGTATAAACAATGTAAATTGTAATATTTATTATTAGTAATAAAATAAATTTCGACAAAATAATATATAAAATATTGACATATAACATGGTATATTTTTATTAACAGAATTTATTTATGCATGTCAGATATATTTTAGTGATTGGTAGTCTCTTATTAATCTTCATTTAATGAGTGAAAATTTATGTATTTTGTCATTTTTTAAAAGCAATTATCATTAGGAACAATACTTAATGTGTAGTGCTCATCACATAATGTAGATAATATTCTATCCAGATTTGGTTTATAGGTCCATCTAGTTTGTAATGGTAATTCAAGTAGAACACTTAGTAGTTGCATTTTTTTACATATTAACTTTTGGCGCAAATAAATTATTTTTATTATTTTTTTCCTTAGCATTATTAAATTCTCGACTTTTATTACCTTCTGAAAAGATGACAATAATAAATTTTACACTATTATAGTCTTCACAATCTACAAATAAAGGATTTAAGAAGGGTTTTGAAGTGAAGAATGAGTCTCATTAAAGTTTTCTTTGGAATGCTCATTTATCAGAAATCATTAAAATCTTTCAACCTCTTCTATTTGAAAATATAGTTAGCCATAAATTAGTAAATTGTTTGTTATGATTAAATAGTAAGATGATCAAATTGATCAGAATAGACCGTTTCTTAAATTTTATTATTATCAAATAAAAAAAAAGTAGCTTTCTTTGTAAAAATGTGTATAGATTATTTAGGAACTGATCTGTACTCATTTTTAGGGATTATTTTTCATTGCCAACCATATTTGGTGCCAAGTTTGTATTAAATTAAAATTTTATCTGTAAAAACAGACATTATTTAACACCTAATTGCAGTTCATAAAACAAAAATACTACAGATCTATATCAAATTTTTACCCCTAGGCAGCAGTTTTGTCACCCATTTGTACCCATCTTTTGGTAAATTTTACACAACAAACATTTTTTTTGTTGAACATTCTAAAAATAAAAGATATTTCAGAACTATATTGAATCCTTACTCCCGACAATAGTTTTGTTACCATCATGGGACTAGCATTAAAAAATGCACAAAGCAGTATAATGTAAAGTTGGGGTTAAAAAAATGTGTTTTTTGAAATTTGACATTTTCAAGATGAACTACTAGAAAAAATCTGTAATCTGTACATATTTTTTTTTTTTTTGCTTTTAAATACAATTTCAACAATATACCTTTAATTACTTACTGTTTGCAAATTGGCTTAATGTTTTACATTCGCAAATATTTTGTAGTTTTTATGCTTTCAAAATCTTGATCAGTTGTAGGTATATCCTCCAATATTTTTTGCTCATCTTCGTTGTTTTTATTGCTATCATCAGGATTTGGCATCATATGAGATATTTAGAAATAATGGAATGAGTATTGCAATCGGTATACCTGTCATCAACTTCGGAAGATCTTCAATCATGCAATTTTATTCCAAAAGGCCAATGATGCTTTTGGACAATGAGAAGCAATTAACTCTGAGAAGCTTTATTAAACCCACTCGCAATACGTTTTAGTCGACTCTGTCCAACCTTGTAGATATCAAAAGCAGAGCTTCCAGAACTTTTATTTGTAATTTAGAATCATCTTGCTGGTTACCGGAATCTAGAAAATGAAATGATTACCTAACCAGTTGTTTAGTGTAATGTTCTTTAAATAATTGGATAATTCCAAGATTCAAGGATAGAAGCTTGTTGGAAAAAATTCCACTCGCAAATTTTACAATTTAAGCTTCGATACTTCCGATAGTTCTACTCTTCCGAAGTTTTGCCCATCCGACCACCCTTCTGATTTTGTGTCAAGGTGGGAGTCTCCTCTCAGACAAAGGGACTATTAGATAGAATCGAAGAAACATAAGAAGAGCTGCAAATAGCTAATAAATGAGTTTTTTTTTTTAAAGAAAGAAAAATTCAGAAAAATTTATGCAAGCTTTGTAGGATAAAACGATTTTGATGTGTTAGAATAAGGAAGAAGTATGAAACTTCAATGAAATTTTATGAAGACGAAGGTGTATTGAGCGTCAAAACTGTCTGGTGCTTGGTGAAGATAACGAGGACATTCAATATCCTATTGTTCTACCTGATCATTCAATAACTTAACGTTTAATTGAGTATATGCATAAGATACTGAACCATGCTGGTGTACAGATCATTCTAGGACATTGGAGAGAAAAATTTTTGGTCCTCAGAGGACAGAGGATTATCAGGGAAGTGATTTCTAAGCGCATTCCTTTTAAGAGATATTCTGTGAAACAAGCAACAACAGTGTATGCTCCATTACCAGCCGATCGTGCTCAGAGAGTTTCTGCCTTTCAAGCCGGCAGTGCAGATTTTGCAGACCCAGTCTTTCTACAAAGAGATATCAACGCTTGGATCATATTTTTTTGCCTGTGCTGTGCACCTTGAGTTGGTCACGTCTTAGTTAACTGATGCCTTTATTTGAGCATTGCGAAGATTCATTGCTCGTAGAGGGAGATGCAATGTCATCTATACAGACCAAGGAACAAATTTTCTGGGTACTTCAAGAGCACTGCGAAATTTGGAATGGGAAGCTATTCAAGTTGATCGTACAGTTCAAAAAATTAAGTGTAATTTTAACCCTCCAAGTGCACCTTGGTTAAGTGAATGGTGGGAGCGTCTTATTAGAGTGCTCCAGGATCTTTTGAAGAAGAATATCAGCAATGATAGCCTCAATTAGGAAGGGATGCTTTCAGTGTGTGCTGACTACGAAAGTACCATGAACCAAAGACCTCTAAATTACACACCTGAGGATACTAAAGAACCAAAACTTTTGACCATGCTCATTTTTTATGTGAAGTTGCTCGAACATTACATTGTGACGCAGTTGATTAAGATCTAATTGACAGCAACCGCATACGAAAGAGATTGTGCTATCTTAAAACGGTCCTTGAGAGGTTCCAGAGAGAATATCTATCTGCGTTGTTGAAAAATTTTGAAGATAAACAATGTTCCAAATTAAGGTAGGTGATATAGTTCTTAGGGGATTTGATAATTATAAAAGAATCAAGTGGCCCTTAGTTCGGGTCGAGGAGTTGATCTCGGGCAAAGATGAAAAACGAAGAGTTGCTCATTGGAGTTGGCTGATACTACCCTTATTCGGCCTATTCAAACACGGCATCCTTTAGAAATACGGCACGAAGATTTACCACCCATCACCCACCTTGCTGAGGCCCGTATTTCTGATGTTTCTGGAAACAATACCCTAGAGACTTCTGATGTTAAGTAACCCAAGGTGTTTCCCAAGTGATGCTGCTGCTGTGGCTAGACATTTGACTGTTAAGAAATTTTATTGACTTTACTTTAGAGACTTTAAATTTAAGTGTTACTCTCCAATATTCTGTAAAGGTAGTTTCTCATATCAATTGTTGTAATATCACTTTAAGGTTGTTTTATTTTTCTCGTAAACATTTTCCCCTTTTGGTCTAATTTCATTATTTTATTACGTTTTGTCTTGACTAAAATCAATACAAAAGTTGGGAGTGTTGCGAATTGATCATTATATTTTAATCGTACTCATTATGATTATCTACTCAATAAATAACCAACTGTGTCTGGCAGCAGTATAATATAATTTTTGAAAAAAAAAGATGGTTGTTGTCTGTTGATGATTAAGATTTGAGTTATTAACTTGCATTGTTTTTAACTAATGAATTTCGCCTCCTGTGATATCCTCGTTCGTAAAATGTAACAATCACAACATCAACACCAACATCATTCAATTCTCCCATAATTCTATTTATGTCTCCGTGAAAATTATGTTACAAATGAAGCCAGATTATTCTCAGCTAAATTTGGCAATAGAAAAAATTCCTGAAAAAAGGTTGCAGATGTATAACAAATCTGTTCCATAACTTATTTCTTTTATTTTCTCAAAATTGTTAAAATTCTTTTGTTTTTAACTCATAGGATTTTTTGTTTGGAATGCATGACTTTTTTATTCAATTAAAATGTGAAATTAATTTTTTTATTCAATCTAATGTGAACTTAAGTTATCACATTTAAGAATTATTGCCTTTTAAACCTCCTCAATAACAAGAAACCACACTTTTTAAAATTAAATTTGCAAAATTTTGATATCCTTAGCAAACTTAATTATACTATTTCATTAGCTGATTCCCATTTTAGGTGGTTCACTAGTGGACGAGACGACGGAGATAATGTTTGGATTTGGGATAATGGAGGAAGCTTGTTTAGTGACATAGACTCCTTATTTTTGCCCATGCAAAATGCTTCTTTTCTCCGCTTTGCCGCTTATAAGTAAGTGTATCTTATAATCAAATGAAGGGTTTAATAAAGTTTATGAAGCATTTTGATGATATATGTGTTTATAAGAGATCTTATGCTTGTTATTCTTTTTTGTGTACATATTAATCACTTGAGAATTTGCGTGTATGTACATATATATATATATTTTATGCTTTCANCGCCAGCGGACTCAAACAGCATCAGAAATCCGTAAGGAATTGAATGCTACTAAGCTGAAAACAGTGTCAGTAATTACTGTACAACGTGACTGGTTTAAAAAGTTATGTAGCTGCTAGAAAACCTCTTTTGAAAATACAAAGCATTGTTAAACTATGGAAATGAGCTAAAAACATGTTAACTGGTCTTTAGAACAGTAGTCAAATGTTTTGTTTACTGATGAGTCAAAATTTTAGTTTGGAAGCAAACAAAGGAAGTATGTTCATCGTTTAGTTGGTGAACGTTTGACAAATCAATGTTTACTACCAACTGTAAAGCATGGTACTGGTTCAGTCATGGTTTATGGATGTTTTGCTAGTGACAAAGTTTGAAATCTTGTTTGAATAGAGGGAATTATGGATTAAAAGTATCATCACAGAATATTGCAGTGTCACGCTTTTCCGTATATAACAGAGAATCGTTGGTCTTTGGTTTGTTTTTTAACAAGATAACGATCCGAAACATTCATCGAAATTGTGTAGAAACTACATTGCATCAAATGAAAATAAAAAACTACTGAAATACATGGATTGGCACCCTCAATTCCAAGATATTAATCCTATTGAGCTATTGTGGAATTAACTAGCTAGAAGTATTAGAAAAATGCGATGTACCAAACAAAACAAACTTTGGGAATTTTTACTTAGTTGTTGGAACAAGATCTCAGCTAGAACATTGCAAAAACTAATAGAAAGAGTGCCAAAAATATGTGCTGCTGTGATTAATGCTAATGGAGGATATTTCAAAGTCTAAAACATTGGACAAAATTCATAAGTTGAACATAAAATTATAGTTCTTACTACGTAAGTGTACCTATAATTATGAAATTAAAGTTAATTTGCTGAGATTTTCAGTTTAAAAACCTTGTAATTTGTTTATTTTTAAAAATTCAAGAGCGAGTCTAAACTTATGACCCGTGGTGTGTGTGTATATGTGTGTGTGTATATATGTATATATATGTATTTATATATATACATATATGTATATATAAATATATAGTGGTGGCCAAAAGTGTGGATATTTTTTGAAAGTTTCATGTTTTTCAACTCTGTGTGCTTGTAGAATATATTCATTTTCACTTAAATACAAACGTTTATATATCAAATTGAAGGTAATTTAATGTAGAATTTAATAACAAAAGCAGAATTAAAATATCTGTTAAGTTATGCTCATTTTAGCAGAACAAACAAATACAAATCGTTTTGAATAAGGACGTGTTTTGTAATAAAAGCGTACTAGCCAATCACAAACACTGCCCTTAGGACCAATCAAATGTCTGTAACTATAGTTTGGTTATTTGGATGGTAAAAGAGTTATTGTTGAGGAAATATTTTGCGGAATGATGCATACTAGTTCAATTAAATAGAGCAGTGGTTCCCAACCCTTTGTGGACCATCGCCCCCCTCTTGGGGTATGCTGATACATATCGCCCCTTTCTCTTTTTGCTCAAAAACACATTCATTGCTCAAAAACAAAATTCATATTTTATAGTAATCAAGAAAAAGTTAAAACGCTAACAACTGAAATTTGAGGGGAAAAAATGAAGAGGGAGAAAGTACATTTTTACCACTTCAATGACTGCCCTGTGCTTGGTGTATTTCAAGTTAAAGCTTGAATGTCAGGTTTTATGCTCGTCAGATTTAAACGCGGGTCTCCTTTGAAGCAAATGTCCAACCTATCTCTTTGCTTTGTGAGCAGCTGGAAGACAGAACTAAATCCTCTCTTCACTAAATATGTTGACCGGAACGAGATGAGAAGCGGCTCAGTTAGTTTCCACAATTGTGGATGAGTCTCCATAAGCTTTACCCAAGCTAACTCGTAACCGTATTTTTAAAGACGACTTAAACATCACAGTTATATTTCAAATCTAAAATCTCAGTCTACAAAGAGGAAGTGAGCTTATCCACAACTTTAAAAGAAAAAGGATCGAAAATCCAATCTGGAATTTCTAATTTCATCAAATCTTTAAATCTTGATTCCATAACTGATCAAGGTGATCAGTAAAAATTAAGATTTTATTTTCAAGAATCTCGATATCTGCCATTGAACACTTTTTAAGAGTTGAAAATTGCATTAGCTCTTTGCAACCATTGTTTGACTTGTAGATATCAAACTTGGCGATGAATGAAGATATGATTCCCTTAGTCTTGATAATGTTCATTTTATTTCCTTGAAGTTTTACGTTGATTTCCTTCATTTTTTGAAAACTATGAGTGAGGTACCCAGTTTCTAACTTGCGTTGCTTCAAACTCTCCCTTAAAACAGGATCAGTGGTGTCGAGAAACTTAGTAACCGAATCCAGCAATTCGAAGAAGCGGCTTAGTTTCCTTTTGAAAGTCATCTCACAGCTGTATGTAGGAGCAGGAATTCGAAATCTTCATCATTTTCATGGCTAAGTTCTCGGAACAAACGGTTATTAAGAGAACTAGCTTTTATTTTATTGATGCCAGAAATAACCAATTTTTCGCAGCCATAAGTTGACGATGAATGACATAATGAATGGTGAGATAACTTCTGGTACTTCTTTTTTAAGGTGATCCAGAAACCCAGTATGACAACCAGACATGGTTGGAGCACCATCTGTTACGCAAGCACTTACATTTGTGAGAGAAATTTCTTTTACCTCAAAATAATCTTTGACCAATTTAAAAATCGACGGTCCTTTTGTATCTGTGTTCAAAGTTCTTGTAAACAACATTTCTTCGTTAATCTCCTTACTCTCATTTATGAATCTCACGTAAGCCAAAACAGCTTTGTTATCTATCACAGTTCATCAATCTGCAATGCAAATTCACCTCCTTTCAGAAATTTGATGAGTTTTGATTCAACGTCGGCGGCCATCTCATCAATACGCCTAGAAACAGTATTATTGCTCAGAGAAACAGAGTGACTTATCAAAATTCCACCTGCTATACCAAAACGTATGACGAAAACGATCCTGCACTTGAATTTTTATTTTTAACTATCATAATTCTTTGTGTACACCAGAACCATAGGTTTCATTTATATTTTCAATTTCAATCTCAAATAGCTTTTATTATTAATAATATTAACAATTTTTATCTTTTGAATACTCGTCGCCCCCTAAGGATTATCGCCCCCTTGAGAAGCTCTATCGCCCCCTTTGGGACGATCGCCCCCAGGTTGGAAACCACTGAAATAGAGTATTGTTGTTTTTGAATATGTAAAGTCCTTTTTTTTAATTAAACTAATTTTAAACAATGTCATAAACAAGAAGAACTAATTGGCAATCTACAACAAGAAGCCGAATTGTCATATTGAGAGAAAATGGCCTCTCTTAAGCTGAAATTACAAGACAAGTTGGTGGTTCAGTGACTTGTTCTGGTGTACGAAAGTTCTGTTTACGTTATGAAAAAACGAAATCTGTGGAAAATAAAGCCAAATCAGGCTGAAAAAATACACAAGTGCTACTACCGATAGAAAAATTAAACGGCTATGCCTTCGAGATAGAAAAATTTCATCAGATGCCATTAGATGTGACATGAATGCAGCGGGTATTGCAGTAAGTTCAAGAACAATAAGAAGAAGGTTATCAGGTTTTGGACTACAAGCTAGAATTCCAAGGAAAAAACCATATTTAAGTCACAAGCAAAGCGAAAAACGAGTTAAGTGGGCAAAAGAACACATTAAATGGTCAGAAAATCAATGGAAGCAAGTAATCTGGAGCGATGAGAGTAAAATATCGCTCTTTGGTAGTGATGGTAGAAAATACGTGAGACGTAGAGTAGGTGAAGCACTTCATCCTGATTGCATTGAAGCAACTACAAAAAACCCAACAAATGTCATGATTTGGGCATGTATGTCTGCAGATGGTGTGGGCCGAATTCAAGTGATTGATGGCATCCTGAATGCAAAAAAATATGTCGAAACTGTCCTGAAACCAAAATTGATACCTTCCATCAGGGATCTCTTTCCCAACAATGCACCATTTATTTTTCAGCAGGATTCATCTCCATGCCACACAGCAAAAGCATGCAAAGCATGGTTTCAAAATAAAGGCTTAGATATGTTACCATGGCCAGGAAGCAGCCCTGATCTCAATCCAACTGAAAATTTGTGGCGACGTTTGAAAATTCTTGTACGAAAAAAAAACGTTCATCCAATAAATGACAATTTATTGAAGCTATAAATGATTCTTGCCACCATGTGATTATGAAAGATGAACTCCAAACACTCGTTCACTCGATGAAAAGACGCTGTGAAGCTGTCTTAAAAAATAAGGGTTATCCTACAAAGTATTGATTATGCAAGTATCACTTTAAAAAAATACAAATGTAAGATAGATCTTGATATTAGTTGCATAACTTTTTTTGTAATACAGATATTGCAATACTGTATTTATTATTAAATTTTACATTAAATTACCTGCAATTTGATATATAAATGTTTGTATTTAAGTGAAAATTAATATATTTTACAAGCACACAAAGTTGAAAAAACAAAGTTCAAAATGTTGAAGAAAACAAAGAAAAATTGTAGACATATGGAAAGAAAAAAAAGGGGGGGGGAATAATAAGTAAAAAAAATAGCAAACAGTTTAAAAAAAAGAAAAAAAAAGGATTAAATTTTATTTAAAAAACCAAAGAAAAACCGGAAAAAAAAGATATAATCTTTTCACCAGCCCACACGATTATATCCGCAAAACAGAGTGCTTTCTGATATTGTATCAATGAAACCAAAGCAAAATATATTAATACAATAGTGTGAGGAGCACTCAAAAAATTTTTCATAAAAATTACAACAAATAAAATAGAAAAATAAGTAAAAATAACATGTAAAAACAGAAAATAAAATAAAAAGAAAAAACAGTATAAAACAAAATCT
>NC_092214.1:77050946-77119677 GCF_043381705.1 Parasteatoda tepidariorum | reverse complement strand
TATCCAAGAGAAACCTTCTTTAGTAATATAGTTAATAATCTTATTTAAGTAGTTAGAGAAAATGGTGCCAGGTTTAGTTAAATAAGTATTAGACCCACATGTGATAGTTCTAAATTTTACTGGAATTTTATGAAATTTAGGACTGATAATTAAGTAAGGAAATTGTATATTGCTAATTTAAATTTTTAATCTCTTGTAAAAAGCTAAAATTTTTTTAATGACAATGTTATTGAAATTACTAAGTTCAAAATTTTTACTATTTTTTAATTCCGTATTTAAAAGTTCAGCATAGAATTTTTTACAGAATATAGCATAATTATTGTTAGCTTTGTCTATGGGAGTAATTACTTAATTGAGTAGTTGCTTAATTGATTGAACAATATTAGAAAAATTTGTTGAATTGCATCTATTTTTTTATTATATATATATATATATATGTATATATGTATGTTTAACTTTTTTATAGTATTATTTTATTCACTATGTGCATGTTTGTAATATTTATTCATTATCTAAAGTATATAATCTTTCTATAATGGAATTTTCTTTCCAATAACTTTTTTATTGATTTGATAAAAGGAAACCCATTTATTTATTTATTTTCTAAAGAATGTTGGAAATACAGTACAGAACCCGTTATCCGGAAATCAGAAAACCGGAAAACCAAAAAACCGGAACGAAATTTTTCCGCAATTTTTAAAAAAAATTTTTTTTTTCCTCATGAGATTTTACGATTTTTCTTTCTTTTTTGAAAGATGTACCTTACCATCATTTCAGAAATAATCATTAGTGTATTACCTCATCGTTTTTTCTTATTTTAAAGATTATTTCCANATAGTTCGAAAGCCTACTTTAACAATAGAAAAAACGGCTTTTTGTAGCGATTCAGAAAACCGGAAAAATCAGTTATCCGGAATAGTGATAGTCCCAATCGTTCCGGATAATCGGTTCTCTACTGTACATTTTAAACTACACTAACTTTTCCTAATACTATCCAGTTTCTCATTAATGGTGCTCGACTTAATGACAGTCGCTATTTCAAGACAATATGTTGGTGCCACAGCTTGTAAAATTGTAAAAAAATCTCTATTTAAAGACATGCAACTTCTACTCTTGATGTTTCAAGAAGATATATTATCTAATATGGGAGATGGTTCCTTTAAAATTATTGAAAAACTAGAAGAAGAAGCATGGGCGGATCGTGAATTTGTGGGGCCCTGGGCTGAAACTACTTAGGGGCCCTAATAGCCATTTTGTCAAGAAACTGATTTCTATAGTGATGCAGATAAGTATATAGAAAAAATAGGACAATAAAATAATTTTATTTATTTTTTATTTATTTATTTTCATTTGTGTATACAAATAGCAACTGTACAACATTATTACAAAAGAAATTGGCAGGTTATGTGTAGTTATGTTATATAAAATATAAAGCAACCTTTCTGCATTTTTGTGCTGCAAATTCCTTTATTTGCTCATCACATTGTAAGTCCTTCGTTAAATCACAATTTATGGCAAGAACTGATAAATGATTTAGTCGTTGGTTCGACATTGTAGTCCTATATTTGTTTTCTATATATATCATCCTGGGGAAAGAGCACTCCGCTTCACAGCTAGTGATTGGCAAAGTTAAAAAAATCTTTAAGATAGTATAGCAATTTGGGAAAACATCAACAAGTTTCTTTTTATAAATTAGCATAAAAATTTCACCGGAAGAGGTGTAAGACTCTGGCTTAGACTGAAGTAAATAAGATTTTAACTGAATGCACTCATTCACTAAATGCACTCATTCACTAAATGCTTGTCTACGTCATCTGGATAATAATCAACAATATTACGTACACTTTCCAGACCTATGTTTTCCATATTTTTGTCTTGCAAATCCATTAAAAATTTGAATTTCTTGCCATACATCTCACAGACTTGGCTCCTTTTATTTAAATCCATAATCAGCTTATCCAACGCAACTTTTATCGTGTCTCTTTTAAATTTTCTGCGCCGCATACTGAAAATTTATCTGTAGACTTATCTGAAAATTTTGGAGTAATGCGTCTCTTGTTTATGTCATTGTAGTCTCTTCCCACACTAGTACTTAAATTTTTATCTTTCTCTTTGTATTCCTTTTGCTTCTGATCTGATTGGTGCCTTATGTTGTTCACGCAGTCTTTTAATGACACAATTAACTTGTTGCCTTCACAAAATTTTAACCAGGGCTCTTTATTTTTTTTATTAACTAAATTAAATCTCCCCAAAATTTCTTCTAAAAAAATAATCAAAATTGCAGTATCGAGTTTCGCCATTTTATAGAATAAATTTCATGCCTCTTTCCGGAAATCAACTTTTTCATCCTCATTTTCGCTGAAACTTTCGAAAATTTTCCTAATGTCATCATAATTATTTTTCAAAGCTTTGACTGCATCATAGTGACAAGACCATCTGGTCTGGCTTAAGCTTTTTATCTTAAATGTGAGTTTTGTTTCGCTATTTAACAGTTCCCACCTATGGGTCGAAATAGAAAAGAAAATGTATATTTTTTGCACTACTCCAAAAAAGTTCACAATATCGGTTGCAACCTTAACAGATTCTTCATCAACTAGGTTAAGGGAACGCGCAACACACGGCACATAATCCGCGGATTTATATTTTTGTTTTAATAGTGCTTGTACACCATTGTAGTGACCTGCCATATTAGCAGCGTTGTCATAAGATTGTCCCCTACAATTATCCAGTAGTAGTCCATTTGTTTCTAAAAAGTCTTGTAGAATATTAAATAAATGTAAGCCAGTATGACTACTAATTTTAATGAAGGATACACATCTTTCATACACTTATCCCCGAAAACAGTACCGTAATACAATAGCAAGTTGATCATTGTGAGATAGATCTGGGGAGAATCCATCGCAATTGAATAATACTTTGTGTCGTCGTTATTTATTTGAGTAATAATTTGCTTAATTATCTGTCGGCCTATAATCTCAATTATTTCCTCATATACTGTTTTTGATAAGTACGATATTATCGGTTTTGGTCGCAGCTCTCGTTGTTCAATGTGTTCATGAACGAATGGATCGAACTCTGCCAATAGCTCCAGAGCACCCATAAAATTACCATTATGTGGTGAACCAAATACTTCCTCGGAACCTCTAAATGCTAAGCGCCTTATACTTAAAAATTTGACCACTGCAATAACCCGTTTTAGGACATTGTGATAATATCCTGTTTCCTTTCTTAATTGCTTCTGAAGCTGCTTGTCTGAAACAGATCTATTTTCTTTTTGTGTCAACCACACTAACATTGATTTCTTACGTTCATTAGAATTTTCATGATTTTCTAAGTGTTTCTAATCAGAAAATCCCGTTATGCATTGAGAAGGGATTTTAGAAAAAAGTTTGCAAGTCAAACAAAAAACAGTACCAACCCTGGTTGAATAACATAACCAAGATCTTTCCAGTGATTGACCGTTTTTCATTTTCTTAATGAAATATCTATTTGAAGATGTTCTGTTTTGTTCTTTGTATTTCTTTATTGAAGCTGAATATATATTTTTCGGATCTTTATTTTGAAAGTCAGTCATTCCATGTGAGAGGATGTCATTAATAAAATCATTGTTTAGAAATTCTGGCCACAAGCCCACGGTAGCATATTTCTCAAACTCAAACTTAATATTCTCTAAATTTCTTTCCGCCTCGATATTACCGTCCTCTTGCTGAACACCAATATAGTTTTCAGTGGGATCAGAGGGTTGCTTGTAGTCAAGACTTTGCACATTTTCATCACTTGTTTTTTTCCCCTGGTGTTGCGATTTTCTGCTCCCTTCAAATAGATTCTCTTCGGATAAGATCCCTTCCTTTTCCCTTGTTAATAAATTTGTAGCTATTTCATTCTCGTTTTTATATTCTAATTTGAAAAAAGTTTCAATTTTTGCACACTTCTTTATTTCTTTTTCTCGATCTAGCTGTAATTTCCGTTTCTCAGCTCCACTTTTATATTTTCTACCAGACATATTGTAAAATAAGACTTTGATATTTTTCTGAAAATAAACAATGAAGTTGATAATTTTCTGGTTATAAACAGGGAACGAGATAATCAATGTAATATTGTTCTTCACGTCACATTTTAATACTTTGTAATGAGTGCAGTAATTCACAAATTATCATTGAAAATCGATTAGAAAGCTCATTTAGTATTGAAAAAATACATTAAAAACAAAATAAGCATGATTTATAGTTCTTTTTACTTACCAACTAAGAGCAGGAAATCTTTTCTTATGCTGATTATGTACTTTCAATTATAAGGAAAATAAGAGAAAGGTCCAGTCTTTATAATTTTTAAGTTATCATTTATTAGTAAACAAAACAAGTTTGTCACTTTGACGACGTTAACAGAAGTGCGGAAAAAAATTACGCCGGGCGTTAAGCGGAGAGGGGGGAAGTCCCCCGTAATAGACGCGAAAAAATACACTGACCAAAACAAGCGACGGGGAATTCCCCGTTCCGCTCGACAGACGCGCACATGCATGGGTTGATTGATCTCTGGGTTGCCAACCTTATAATAATTTTTTTTTAATATTAGATATTTTTTAATTCAAAATATCACCTATTGTTTTCAGTGGGGACTGGGGCCCTTTGTATCCACGGGGCCCTGGGGTGCAGCCCAAAAAGCCCTTAAGTAGATCCGCCCCTGCGAAGAAGTTATTAAAGCAAGACTACAATTGAAACAATCAATAATTATTTAATTTTTTTTATAAAAATCGAATTTGTTCTTTTAGTATTTTATTTAATTTTATTCATATATATTGTGCAATGCAATATGAAATAAAAATAAAAACATTTTCTATCATTCAGAGTTATCATGAAATAAATTGATAATTCTGCACCTGCAAAAGTGTGAAGGGTTTTTCAAACGTTATTTTTCAACAAAGTCTATTTAAAGGTGATTTTTCACGATCTCTTCGAAATCGTTAAACAGAAGCAAGCTGTACTTTTATACAATATTTATTGCTTTAGCCATATAATATTTCAGATATGCAGAAAGGAAAAATGATTTGATATCTTACATCGAGATAAATATTTCTGAAAGTATGTTTGGTTTTCTTTAAAATAAAATAATTAAAATATTTTATTTGTATCCTTGAATGTAATGATTTCTTCAATAAATACTTTAAAAGAGTTGTATTTTTTATTTAAAGATAGGCTTAGGACTAAACTATTTCATTAACTTAAAAATAAAAAAAAACTTTTACAAATATTACAGAATTGAAATAGCATGCTAACTCATGAAAATGTTGAGTTAAGGATTCAGAAAGCTTAATGTGTTATAAAATAGAGTTGTATCTATCTCAATTTTTGCTGACTATTTTTTATGTTTGCTATGTAGTTAATATTTTTGTAAACATTTCTGCTTACAAATCTCGTTTCAATTTAATGTAATATCTTATGCATTCTTATTCAAAATGTAGAATCTAACTTTGAAATCTAGTTAATTTTTCTGCATCTCTGAGATTACTTATAAAATATTAGCTTACAATTATTATATCTTATACTTCTTTTTTATTTTTACATAGTTACTCTGATTTGGCCAATAAATGGGGTCTTCAGAAAGTAGATTCTACTGAATTAATGGCTTACATTTGTGAAATTTGGAAAGAAAATCTGAATCAATTAATAATTACTGAACGAGATATTGGTAAGAAACAGTGAAATATGTAACTTAATTTTATCATGTTTAATAGCTAGTTATTAAATAAATGATTTTGGAAATTGCTAAATTTGTTATAAATTGTCAAATAATTATTGTGGATAGCTTTTTATATCTGTGTCTTCAATAGCACAAAATCTGATCATATTATGTGTCATAAAATGGCACATTAATTAAAGTTTTGGCAATAATTGTTTGTAAGAATAAGTGTAAATTTTTTTTCCTGTTCCTTGTTAAAGATAGTAAAGTACAAAGTCCCATATCCAGGCGTATGAAAACTTTTTAAAATTTTTTTTTTCACTTCTGTTAAATATATTAATAATAAAAACTATCATTTCTTTCTTCTTACTGCTTTTCAGATACCTAAATATTTATTCTGCTACAATAAGCATTCTATAAGAGTTGTTGAAAAGATGAAACTAGTTAAAGAGTGAAGATCTTTGGACATTCTCTTGTGAAATTTTTTTAAAAATTAAAATAGCGATAGAATCAAGAATATTTTGCTATCTTGAGTCACAAATAAATCCTCACCTTTTACATTTTTGTTTATCTTTTCTATAAACACATATTAGATATATATAAGAAATGTTTGTCGTGATATGTGCAAAATAGATCAACTTAATTAACGCAAATCTTGAATCACGATACAGTCACCACTCTTTACCTTTTTGCATCATTTCTGTTACTACATATGTGATATAAATAAAAAAAAAAACGTCTGTGAGATAGCAAACATTAGCATAACTATGCATAGTAAAGGGAAAAAGTAATGAAAAGTAAGAAGCATTTCTGGCTAATATTGTTCTTTTCTTTTCTGAGCATGAATATTATCTTATATATCCTCCTTAATATTGACTTGATGCCACAAATTTAAATCTGACTAAAAAATCAAATAATATTAGTAAGAAAAGAACTGTTGAAGCAGAAATGTGATTGTGGTTGCACATACTGAATATGTGCACATTGTGGTAGTGGTTATTTAAAAGGCCTCTTTTCGAATATATAGTTTTAATCATCTTAATCAAACTTTCACAAATAAACTGATGCTTGACAAAACTCTTCTTAGCATTATCCTTTGAAACATGTGAAATACTAGGCCATCACCCCAGGCCCGTCCCCAACGGGGGGTGAGAGGGGTGTCTCACCCCCCCCAGAGATATCATCCAGTCGGCAAATTCAGGTTGAGTCGGCATTTTTTTAAAAAATTGTTATTTTTTACAAGCCAAAATCCCGGATTTGCCGAAATTCTTTCATTGTCGGATATTTCATCGGTGATGAGATTTAAACGGATTTCAATGTTATCTGAATTTCGTTTCGGGATCGACTCGGCAAATCTTGTTGTGAAATGTGTTTTTAAATTTAGTTTTTTTTCTTCTCTTCCAAGAGTAACCATTTATGATAATTCAAAGCAAGATGACCGACATTACATACCAAAATCTCAAAAACCGTTTCTCTTGTATTATTATTTCAACGACACATTCTTAAATTTAAAAAAATTTTGTAGTGACCTTAATTTTTAGTTAGCTAATAATGTATCATAAAATTCAGATATTATTTATCTGAATTATATTAAATCTTTATTAGAGGTTTAAGTAATTTTTTTAAAGGAACTGATGAACTTACATGATTTTTTTTTAAAAGAATTATAAATTTTATATGAAATAATCGTGCCGGTGATGCAACCAATTTTTTTTTCTTTCAAAATATAGGGAAAAAATTACAAATAAGAGTACCTATTAAATAGGATACTTTATTATTCAAAATATCTTATTTAAATTGTTAAATTCTGTTTAAATAACACAAATTATTAAATAATTTATATTTTCAATTAGTAAACGATATTTATCTATTATGAAGAATTTTACTAACTCCAAAGGACTCCTAACTCCAAAAAAGAAAAGAAAAACATTTAATTTGTTAACTACCATTCAGTTCATAACTTTTAAAATTCTATGATGATTGAATTATTACTTGAGTTCAAAATTTTTTAACCTAAAATAAAGTGTTCAGGGACTAATTCATATCTTTAGAACAATTAATCATGACAACAAAATTTGATATTCTCTATGGAAAATAATTAACATATATGTGATCCTCAATTCACCTTTATAAAAGTTTCCGTTTTGAAAATAAAATATTGTTTTTTGCTTTTAATTTTTTTTTTTCAAGAATCCTAAGAATTCTGAAACATTAAATTGAGTTACACTCAATCGAATCAACACTTCGATCATTTCACACAATTTGAGAATGGTTGCCGAGTTCAAAGTGTTAAATGTTGTAATTTCGGATTCATTAATTATTTCAATAAAAATATGGTGAAAATAGAGAATTCCGAATATTCACGGAGAAGTGGCAATTCTGTTTGATCAAGCCGCTTACGGGCACTATGAAAAGGCGCAAAAAAGGATGGAGCTGCGACTCGATCTTGTGAAGCAGCAGACAAAACCCCGGATATTTCTGTCAACTTGAAAAATCGAGGGTCTTTTAAAAGTGGTTAGCTAGAAATGCCCTAAGCTATATTTTCTCATGTTTTCTCTTACTCTTTCTGAGAATAAAGACAATATCTTTGTCCATGTGGTTAAGAAGGGGAAGGAAGGGGCTCAAAGCACAGGCAGCTGTGGTACCAATTACTTCACTGACCTGTCTTTAACTGTCATGTACGGATACTTAGTTACTCTAAGCGTATTTTATAAATTCATATTATTATTGAATAAAATAGAAAATCTGCTCACATGCCAACGATCATCCTATCTACCGCAGTCTAAATTTTGAATGTAAGTATAATTTTTTTATGAATACATATTTATTATTTGCAGTCTTATTGTTTAAATATTAAGTTTAATTAAATTGCATTAAATGTGTTATTACTTTCCAATTAAATTATTTCGGGTAAAAATTGATTTTTATGAAGCAGATAAAATTATTTTTTTAATCTTTTTTGTGCAGTAAAATAATTAAAAGAAAGAAAAAAGAGCAATTAAAAATGCTATGTTATTTATATTCATTAGTAGGAGCTAGGGATAGAAAAAGATAAATCACATTTGAATTCTGAAAATTGGATACTTTTTCCGTTTTTTACTTTTTACTAAGCTTTTATTTTGTGCTTGAAATAGGTTTTTTTTTTTCTTTTTTAGATTTTTTCAGCTGAAATTATTTTTCATATATCTTATTTAATTGAAATTTCAAATTCTATATTTCTTCGTAGGCTTTGTTTTTATAAGTCCAAACTGCAATCCTTTATGAAGAAAAATGTACTAATGCTAATTTTATTGAAAATGTAACGTGTTTAAAAATAGAAAATTCAGTTTTTTTTGATAAATAATTCTTTTTAGTTATTTTGTTCTGTCATCCCCACTTAATCGCATAATCGAATTACCCGCTTATACGAATAAAATTTAATGGAACCAAATCATTTTAGAAGAAACTAATGTTAAACTTGCCCGTTTAAACGGTTATTTGTTGTTTTTTGCCCCTGCCTAATTGCATAAAGAAGTGGTACTGAAATGAAAAAAATATTGTTTATTTTTGAAAAATGTTTCACCAGCTAAAGTGGAATTTCCCTTTTTCAGTTAAGATAAAGATACAATATGTGGTCACTTCAATAGGGATTTCTTATTCATTAGTAGGTGTTAGGGGTAAAGTTGAAAAATTAATCAAATCTTGCTGCCAGTTTTATACATTGAAGTAAGCGAAGGAGTTTTTACCCCTCTTTGACTTACTTCACACACACATCATTTAGAGTGTAAAAAAAGGATAGAGTGATTTGACTTGTGATCCCCTGTTGATGCACTACTAACTTTGATAAGAAAAAGTTTCAAAAACCTAACACACTAGAGTACAGAGAGTCTTTCTCTTAAATAGAATAATTGCTTAACCCATTTAATGACTTTGAGTTTGGTGCAAGTTGAGAGCGAAGAGGAATGATTTAAATTAATCGGAAAAAAGCAAAACAATGAATCTTAGAAGTAATAAATTTCAGAAAACCCTTAACTAAAATAGCGCATTAATTTAAATAGAGCATTAATTAAAATTTCTCAAGTTTCGAAGATTGAAAAAAATAAATAAGTAAAAAAAAATTCTGAATGTGTTTGAAAGGAATACACGCAAGTCATGAAATTTTTAGTAGAAACTAAAAGGGAATATCTAATTTTGATGAATTCAACGGGTATAAAAAACAGTCTTCAATTATAGATTTTTTCGGAAGGGATCAATTAATATTTCAGTACCTACATTATAGTTTTTACTAATATTGATTTATTTTTATGTAATTTTAAATGACATTTATATTTTATGATACTAATGCATACAGTTTTAATTATAATTGTTTATTGATCATAAAACTGAGCTTATTTAATCAAAATACTATACTATGCATTAAACACCATTAAAAAGTAAAATTTCGTAAAAATTCAGAATTTTGGATTGAATATTGCACTCCCCTTTTGATCGAATAACCCGCTTAATTGCATAGATTTGGCTGGAACCGATGGTATTCCTTTGAGCGGGGTTGACGTATTTCTTATGTGTATAATTATTTAATGTTTCTATATTATCTTTTTGACTGAAGTTAACAGTTTTTCATTTAAGTTAATTATTAGTAAAAAAAACTTAATATTTTGTAATTATGTAAAAATTCAATTCACAGTTTGTATTAAAAATGCAGGATCATACATTTTAGCATAAATGCTTTCATAAGTTTTTATTGTTAAATCTATTAGCGTTAACTGCACCAATGACAGTTGCGACAAATGAAAGAACTTTCAGCAAGATGAAATTGATTAAAAACTATCTTCGAACAACAATGACCACTGGACGCCTTAATTCACTGCTTTTACTCAAAGCAGAAGAAGATATTGTTGGCAATATTAAGCGTGATAAGTTGGTAGAATATTTTTTGCTTTTAAATCAACATCGAAGTAAATTTATGTAGCTAATATAATATAACGTAATTTTACTAATATCTTAATTTTTTATCATTTTTACGTGAATTTCTTCATTTATAATTTAAATGGCAAATATTTTAAATGTTTTTCTAAATTTTTTTTCTTATTTTTTAAAAATGAAAGGTCAATTTACTTTTGAATAAATTTTGTTTTGAATCAATATCTTAAAGAAGTCTGTATTTTTGATGATTATGACTTACTTTCTCATCTTCAAACAGTTGCTGTAATTAACTTATGGTAACAACGTTTAAATGAAACAAAAGATATATTTTAATTACCAAGTGATTTTCCAAAAAATATTTAAATATAAAGTAAAAAGTATTTCAAAGTGGCGTTGAAAAACATTTAAATTTACAACTTTATTTTTTAAAATTATTTCCACAAATAATTGCTGCTTAATATTACTGAAAACTTATTTTAATTGAATAAGTTTCAGTTTATTTAAAAATAGTTTTTTTTCTTTAATATTTTGTTACCATTTTAATAATTAAAATTAACAGAAATGTAAAAAGTATATTTTCTTTGCATTATTTTGAATAATTGCTGGTATTTAGCTATCAATAATACCTCATTTTTCACCCATGGCGGTTGCATTTTTAAGTGCTGTAAAAATTATTTCGATGAATTGCATTATGTTTATAACTAGTCGAAATGATTTCAAAATAAACTTTATAAGCTCAAGTTTTGCGGCGCATTTCAATTCTTTTATTTGATTTGTTTTACCTTTGATTATCAAGCTTTAGCCATATACAAATTGTATATATATATATATATATATATATATATATNGATGTGCACAAGGTAATATTATACTGGATAATTTTAAAAATTGATCATAAATAGTTTTTGAAGATAACTTATTTATATATATATATATATATATATATATATATACACACATGACAGTCGGCAAAATATACTTCAACACCCCCCTCTCGAATCGGTTAGGGACGGGCCTGCATTACCAAATCAGAATTAAAGATATATAGTGGACAATATTTTAGATTTTCAATTGATTTTTTCTGGAAAAAATATGAATTTTGTATTCAGCATTTTCTAAAGGTAGTTTACTAATATAGTGTGCCTGTTTTTAGATTTTGGTTAAAATTTTTTATTTTGGTTTTAACATTATAACAATTTTTCAACATCACACAAATTTTTTTCAACTTTTTAAACAATAAGAAAAGTAAATTTTAAAAACAGACAAATGTTCAGTATTAGATTACCTATCTGTAATTATTAACCAAATAATTTATTGCTATCAATTTTTGAGAAACAAATTATATAGACGTTCTAAAAGCTATCAGGTGCTGTTTCTTCTATTCTCTTTTTTCATAACTTTGTTTAAAGGTGTCAAATGTTAGTCTATCATCAAAAGTTTCTTAAGAAAAGAAAAATGTCGAGAAAACAAAAATCAGAAATTTAGACAAAGATCCAAGATGGAAAAGGAAGAAGCTTCTTAAGGGAAATTTTCTTAATATGTAGAAAGTATATTATAAAATTGATTTTGTTAAATTTTATTTATTTGTTAATTAAAATAATTAGACGTTTCATGCAGTATTTTTATTGAGGATAACTTTTGTTATAAAAAATTGTATCACAGTGGGGAATGTATGTACATTTCTATAAGAGTATCATGTTTTGAAGAATGCGAACTGTCTTTAAACACAGTAATAATATGATGTAGTGCATAAGAAAAAAATATTGATTTTTATTTTTTTTTATAAAATTGGTGCTGTGTTAACCTTTATCAGAAAAATTAAATATTTTCTTATGTCCATGATATTGAGATAAGGCAATAATTTTGTGATTGAAATATTTCACTTGACGTCATATCAGAATTATCATTCTCACTTCTGAAAGAGTGTGTTTAATAAATTATTGTTTTTACATTATATTTTGCTTGCTTTATTAATTTACTTATGTAGAATGGTAACATAAAAGACTGAACACTTATATGTTATCCTGTGTGTAATTATATTTGATTTATATTTAAGGCTTTGATTTCAACGAAATAAGAATGCAATTGAATTTATTTTTCAATATAGATTACGGTATTGTTGTTTTTGATAAAGAAAAGATTCCCAGAGGTCCTTATTTTATACAAGAGCCAGAGGCTGTTATTTTTGACCCAGGTTCTCGAAAACAAGTTAATAATGTTGCCCTTAAATGTGTTGCAGCCGGCTTCCCATCACCAATCTACAAATGGTACAAGGTATGCTAGTGTAAGACATTCTTTATTTTTTTTTACGTTTGCTTAATGTTCTAATTTTTTTGTTCAATTTATTCTTTTAAAGGAGGAATTTAAAAATGTTCTAGTCAGTGAACTTGTTGACCCATTAAGTGATCCCCGATATACTCAGACTGATGGTACTTTAATTATCAGCAGTCCTCAACAAAATAAAGACAGAGGGAATTATCATTGTACTGCTGAAAATGAATTTGGAGTTGTTGTTAGTCAAACTGTGCAATTAAGTTTTGGATGTAAGTTTATTTTTATTGTTGCATATGTATCACATAGATGCTCTTTATAAATATTTATAATAAAATGTTTTTATTCTATACTTTATTTTTATATATTCCTAAATTATACAAAGTTTAACAGTTACATGGATTGGGTATACTTTGTAATTTTTAAAAGTTCATAATTTTATAATTATTTAACTTACTAGGTAACTCAGTAATTAGCCAAAGGGATGTTTAAAGCCGAAACTTGTAGTTATTATAATGTTTGAAGAATTTGCAGGTTTCCAAATATTCTGGATGTTTAAACTTTCCCATCCATACTCTTAATAACCTATAGAATGTTATTTTTTTCAATTAAAAATAAAATAATTCCATTTCACTGAAAATTTTACATTTCTTTATAATGGATATTATTTTATTTTGACCACTATGAAAAATCAGTTGTTCTTACCAAATTCTATATATAATGAAAAAAGATTAAAATCCCTGTGATATATATTTTAACTATAAGTGGAGATGAAAACTATTATTATAATTTCTTTGTCAAGATTACAGTCTTATAGATGGATATTACAAATTATGATTTTTAAAAATGTTTGTAATAATTGGTTAAAAAAGTTTTTTTTCCCTTTACATTTCTTTTTTCCTTTTCTTTTTCCCAAATTTTTTTTTCGTTTCTTTCCTACCAAGAGCTATGAAATTTTGTTGTTGGAGCTAATATTTGAAAAAAAAACCCCTCTTAAGTGTAATTTTTTTATTTAATAATAAATTAATGCATATTATTAATATTAGGTATATACCTATATAGATTTAAGTAGTAAAACCTCCTTGAAGGTACAGTAATTTGAATTTGTTTACTTTATGTGTATTATTATAATTCTGGTAATTGGAAACTGTTTGGAAAGTTGGCACCTCTGCATCAGTGACGAAATAAATGTTTCATTTCCCTTCCACTAATATTTTTTAGTGTATTTATCCTTGTAAGTTCTTTATAAAAATAATAAAAATTATTATTTCTTAGATATTGGAGAATTTAATAAGAAGCGATCATCTGACCGAGGAAAAAAAAATCGTGGGAAATCTTTATCTTGTGATCCTCCTCAACATTATCCAAGTAAATATATTTCACTCTGTCCGAAAAAATATTTTAGTATAGTTAAAATGGACTTTTTAAAAATATATACTTGTCAACTTTTTCTTTTTAACCCATTCACCACTGCATATGGTGTTGTATAAGATCATAACTTAAAAAATAATAATAATTCATTCAATTTATTTAATGTATACAAAACAATGGCCAAATAGACAAACAATGAAATGCCATCAATTAATTATTTTATGTTAAAAGTTATTTGTTCATTCAAAACTAATAGGATTAATGATAACAATTAAAAAACATCCTTTTCCAAGTAATTATTTGTCAGGGGTTAAAAATGGTTTTAGAAGGTGTTGGATTTTTATATTAAAATTGCAGTTGTTTCTACATTATGAATTTCAGAATTCAATAATGTGAAGTAAATAACAAAGAATTATTTTAGCAACCTCAGTAACAAATACAAAGAATTTATTACAATGATTATGCAATTGAAAGTTAATTTAATTAAAACCAATATTATCATATATTATTTCAAATTATTAGATATTATCATATGTTATGTGAATTAGCAAATATTTTAGTAAGGAATTATCTGCAGCTGTTGCTAATTTAAAAATATGACAGACTACCAAAATATTAAAAAGCAGAAATAAAGTAAATAATATTTAAAATAAAGAACAAAGTTATCTTTAATAAGTTCAAAATTTTTTTTAATAAGGTATTAATTAAAATTTTAAGATATTAACTCAGTGTGGAAATACTTGGTATGGACATATTGTGAATAATCTGTGTGGTCTATAGTATGTGTGATCTATAGTATGTGATGTTAAATGTTCTACAAATGGTGTAGGGCTTTGTCGAATAGATGAAATGCTGGTAAATAAACACGCTACAAGAATTTGCAGTAATGTATTTTAAGCCAAAGCCTAGTTCATTACCAACATGTATGAAATAAGTAAAAATATAATACTATTAAAAAGAAAAGAAAACAAGCTATAAATAATTCCTTAATCTTAACAATTCCTTAACCTTAAAATTTTTTATTATTGTTTGGTTAGGCTTATTAAGTACATAGATTGAGGAACCCATATGACTACAAGTTAATATAAAAATCTTTATGCAAATTTACACACAGTGAAAATAAATAAAGTATATACTGGACTGCTAATAAAAAAAAAAAAAAAAAGATATTTATCCAATTACGATATAAGATATCTATACAAATAAGGTATTTATACATCCAATGAGAAAATTTTTATATTTTTATTATTGGCTTAATTAGTTGCATTCCAATGCTATTTCATGGTATAAAATAGGTTGCTTTTCTTTATAATTTAGCTTTAAAATAAAATATTTAAATTTAATTTCTTTCTCATGATTACTAGCAATCATAAAAACTCATTTTCAAAAATTCCATCGTTCTTTAATAGTTATTCACAATAATTTTAAGTATCCTTTAAATTTTTAAAACTACTTAATTATGTTTAGAATATATTACTTATTATATTATTTTTAATCTTTACTTGGTTTTAGGAGTGAATTATTATTGGACAAGAAATCACTGGCCGAATTTTGTTCAAGAAGATCAAAGAGTTTTTGTTTCACATGATGGAAATTTATATTTTTCTTCCCTGGAAAATGTTGATGAAGCCCTATATTCTTGCAATGTCCAAAGCACCATAAGTTCAAGTGGCCGTAATGGTCCATCTTTTCAATTTTTTGTTGAGCCTGCTTGTAAGTTGTTTTCTACTTATATTATTTTTTTAACATAGTTAGAATTTGCTGTTTTTTCCAAGCTGTTTTTTAAATATTTTAAAAAAAAATCTTTTATGAAATTTCATTTACAAAAATGCTATACTTGTTATAGCTCATTTAATAGAAACTTAACAGTAACAATGTGTGTTACATTGAAAATGTTTAAAATTCAGATATACTTAAGAATTGTTTTCTCTAATCTTCTATTGAACTGATTTCAACATGTGTGAAAACTTTTTAATTGGTGCTGCAACTTTTGATAGTTTATTTTAATAGTTGAAATTGTTTTTATATTGTATGATTATATTTAATGTATCTAAAGGTCTGTTTTAAAACAGATTGAATAATATTTTTAGGCCATAGAACGGAAGTATATAATGTCCTCAAGTAGTTTACATTTCACTAATTATGATTTCCTCAACATCCAGCTAACCTAATGTATAAGTAACTCTTTTTATTTTGCATTCATCTCAATTTATAACTTGGTTTGACTTTATTTTTTTGAATACATAATAACATTTATGTGTGACACAGTCAAACCACTTTCAGTTCTTGCTCCATTAAACTCTCATGTCCAGCAACTGAAGTATTTAGACTTTTGTAGGCCTATAAATTCAAAAATTTTTTACTTTTAAAAATAAAAAAATGCTGTGCTTATTTATTCAGAATTTTTCTTAAATTTTCTTATCAAACATTTTAATGTTTTTGTTTTAACCTCTTAATGATCGGTTGATTTCCAAGAAAACGGTCATAAAAGTGCCTATTTTTTTTTTATCCATGAAAATTACATAAAAATATGCGTATGAACAATATATATATTCATTTTTAATTTTTGATTTGTTTTTAGCTTGAAATTTAAAAAATTTTTTTTTAGGAACAGCCAGCATTCAGGGTTACTATGACCTGATGTTGGTTTTCCAGCAAGCAAGGAAAATTTAAAAAATATGTGTTTTTAGCATTAAAAATTATTTTATTAAACTTATGTATAATATAAATAAAGATTAGTAATTTTTGCTTGTGTGATAAATTTCAAAGCATGAGATACAGAGGCCAACATCACAATCTGGACAGTAGTACCGAGTTTCCTTCCTACATCTCTTATTGTTTTCATATATCTCATACATCTCTTATTGTTTCTTCTAATAAAATAAACTCACTATCTACAATTACCCTAAAAATATCCTGGTACTGCCATCTGATGTGTAAAATGGGAAATATAATGTTTTCCGGGCAAAAGAAATGAATTAGTTTTATTCTTATTGGCACGTTACTACTGAACACGCCAGCCCAGAAGTATCAGGGGAGCAAGAAATAGAGGGCAAAACCTCACCCTGTCATTTTCACGAGAGCGAGAAGGAAAGGGGTTATCAGAGACAACTGAAATTTTGTTCAGAGATAAACTTAACAAGTTTCTTTATAACATTTTCTTAATTTTTTTTCATTTAAATTTTTTTATTATAAATAATGATTTCTACTGTATTTAAATACATTATTTATTGTACTTAGTTCATGGATTCAAAATATGCACATTTTAACTTTGTTTTTTGTTTAATTTTTAGTTGTTGTGATTATTTTATTCCAAATATGTTTTTCTTTTATATTTGAATCTTCTAATTTAGTATGTTTTTTTTTAGCTAGTGGAGAAAAATTGTTTTTCCCAAACAATTTTCCAAAAGCTTTTCCTGATGCTCCATTGGCTGGTGATGATGTTCGCTTAGAGTGTGTTGCTTATGGATAGTAAGTACTTTTAAATAAATGTATATTGTTTTCATTAAACAATGTAAAATAAGTCTAAATGCTTATTTTATTTAACTCATTTTCCTTACATCTGCTAATCACGTTCACATCATTGCAAAAAAGCATCCTAGCAAAATACAACGAGCAATTTTTTTTAAAAATTATTATTTAAAATGTTAATTAATGCAATAATTGCAATGTATTTTGAAACGGAAAAAATCAGTAACTGTTTGAATGATTGGTGGAAAAAAGCTATACGTAAGAAAAAGTGAATTATAAAAAAAAAATAAATAAATAAAAAATAAAAATAAGTTAAGTGTTAACAGTTATTAACTGAAAATATTTACATTTTAAAACAATTATTAGTGTGCATTTTTTTATTCTCTTAAATGTAAGTATTTAAAAAACTCTGGACTTATAGATTATTTACTTGAAATTTAATTCTGCCTTTAATTGGCTTTCTGTGCTAATAATTTAGCTTAATAATTTTAAGATTTTAAATGCATAATTTTACCTATAATTCCTAAAAGCATGGTTTTGCTATTGCTGTAAGGATATAGATATTTGCTTTGGATAAATATCAGATTTTTAGAATGAATTATCTAATTCTCACTTTAAGACAATTAAGGGAAATTCCCACTGCATGCAAAATCACATATGTAAAACAGGAATCTGATTGGTGAGTTTTTTACTGGTATATGTATTTCACCAATCTGGTTCTCATTTGCCATTCTGAATTTGCATACACGTTCTGTTTTATGCATGCAGTGTGAATATCCTTTATGATTAAATACATTTGTTGTGTTATAAAAGTTTTGGCAGTTTTTTAAGAATTAAGGAATATAATTAATTTAAATTAGAATTGTCTTAAGCATGGCACTTATATCTGATGTATCATATTTTCTTCACCTTTTTTTTAATTCCTAAATAGCTATGTAAAATGAGGAATCAACTTCTAACACTGGTTAAAAAATGTTATGTCTGCTGATTATGAAATGCCAATGCGTCTTAAGTATTAGATTGATCTCAATAGTTATTTATTATTTTCTCCTTAAAAATATTTTTAACTTTTTTCAGCATCTTTTACTTTTATCAGTCTCACATAAGATTTTATGCTCATGCTGAATTTCTCGCAGTAACACTGCTTTATTCTTAGCAAAACCATTGCTCGTGACCATTACCATAGTTATCTAAATAGTGGTTATAACTTATCATACTTAACAGTTGGGCTGAAAAGTTCGTAGGCTGACTCATAGATGGGGCTACTATTATTAAAAATATATGATTTTTAGTTAGTTCTAACCTTCGAAAGACACATGTATAAATTTGACAGCTGTCGGACTAACAGTTTGTGAGATATAGTATTTTTAGTGAAGCAACTTTTGTTAGTTTAAAAACAATGGATAAAAAGGAATTTCGCGTGTTCATAAAGCATTGCTTTCTAGCGAAAAAAAATACTCTTGAAGCCAAGGCTTGACTTGAGAAACATTATTCGAACTCTGTACCAGTAAAATCAACCATTGAGAAGTGGTTTGCTAAGTTTAAACGAGGCAAAATGAACACCGACGAAGATGAGCACCGTGGACGCCTCAAAGAGGCTGTCAACGATGAAAATATCAAAAAAGTCTACAAAATAATTTTAGATTACCGTAAAGTGAAGTTGATCAAAATATCTGAGACTCTAAAGATATCAATGGAAAATGTTAGACATATTGTGAATGAATATTTGAGTATGAGAAAGCTCTAGGCAAAATGGGTGCCGCACGAGCTCACAATTGACCCAAAACAACAACAAATTGATGATTTTGAGCTGTGTTTGAAGCTGTTTAATCGTAATAAATCTGAGTTTATGCATGGATATATGACAATGGGTGAAACATGGCTCCATAATTTCCCACCGGAGTCCAATCGACCTTCAGCCGAGTGAACTGCATGAGAAGAACCAACTCCAAAGCTTGGAAAGATGCAAAAGTCAGCAGGCAAAGTTATGGCATCAGTATTTTGGAATGCTCATGGTTTAATATTCATTGACTATCTTGAAAAAGGAACAACCATCAACATCGACTATTACATAGCGTTATTGGAGCGTTTGAATTACGAAATCGCAGAAAAACGGCCCCATTTGAAGAAGAAAAAAGTGCTGTTTCATCAAGGCAACGCACCGTGTCACAAGTCAATGAAAACGATGACAAAATTATATAAATTGGTCTTCGAATTGCTTGCGCATCCACGGCATTCTCCAGATCTGGTCCCCAGCGACTTTTTCCTGTTCTCAGACCTCAAGAGAATGCTCGCTGGAAAGAAATTTAGCGCCGATGAAGAAGAAATCACCGAAACTAAGCCCTATTTTGAGGCTAAAGACAAATCGTACTATAAAAATGGCATCGAAAAATTATATGACCGCTATAATCGTTGTATCACCCTTGAAGGAAGCCATATTGAATAATAAAATGAAATTTTATCCAAAATTTTTTTTTTCTATGTTAGCCTACGAACTTTTCAGCCCACCTGTTATCTATTATATATATGGTATCAACAATACATTTACTGTGTAACTTTGCATATTATTTGTTGTTTGTATTCATTCTAAAATTCTTCACATGTTCTGAAGTCATTCTTATTTGGGATATTAAGAGAGAAAAATTCAATCATATTCAAAAAGAATATCTTGAACCATATTTTACAATTGGAAAATTTTATTCTTAATTTTTTTCATATTAAAAGACACACTTTAATAAAAATTAAAAATAAATTCTAAGGGATTACTATTGCATTTAATTCTTTATTAGCTTATTATTTTTCACTTAGTCTTGACAATTGTATTGCCGTCTTAGGGCCCTCTATACATAAAGGATTAAATAATAATAAAAGAAACACTTCTTTGATAAAAAAATGATATAATCGATTCTCAATTGAACAACTTCTTTCATATGAGCAAAAATGTAAGTAGTCTCTTTAAATCTGGAAAAGCAATACAGTCAAACCTCCTTTTTACAAACTCAAAGGTAGACACTAAAAATATTGTGATGTATTAAAAATTGAGTTAGTTAATCAAATATTTTTAAAATATTTGTCAAATTAATTACTGTACTAAAATTTTAAATGTGTTTTTATATAAAAAAAAGAAAAAAAAAGACAGTTATTTCAAACAAAGTAAATATTTTTGCTTCTTTATTTAATTTGTTAAAATTTTTGTGTTTCATCATCTTCCTCTTTTAATATTTGTGTGCTTCTTCCCAATCACCACATATTAATAGTATGTCAACGGTAGTAACAATTTAATTTGGATTCATTAAATAAGGAATTTAATTTGGATTCATTTTTTTTTATTATTTTTACTGTAATGGCATTTATTTTTATCTGTGCACACATATCTTACTAATCTAATTCTTTTGGAATGGATGATTCAAGCAACTTCTTTTCTGTCAAACAATCTCTTTCTTATAATGGTTCTAGGAAATGGCTCATAAAATAAAGCAATAAAAGTTTTTAAGTTTTGAAGTTCAAGGAATTATTTTAAATTCTTTAAAAATTAGGAAAGAAAAATTAGGGTAAACAAAAATATAGTAAAATTGGGTGAATCAAGGGTCACCAAGAAAAGTAATCAGCTCAGAGAGGTTCTTTTCTTTTATCAGCATAGTAAATGCACAGAGAATTTTGAATTTTTTGATAACAAAAAATTTGAAAAATCTAAGTTTGTAATTTCAAGGTTCAACTGTAGTTTAGTTTATATTGTGTTATTTTCAAAAAACAGTTAGTATGCCTCGTTAAAGAAATAATTCGGATTTATTTTTATATTTTGTAAGGTTGATTTTTAAATCAAATTTCGAAATGAAATGTGCGTGATATATTATGTTTTATGTATATAAAATTTTTTTAAAATCCAAAATAATTTCAGTCCTGTTCCAAAGTATAATTGGACACGTAAAGGCTTCACCAATGAACTACCGCTAGGAGCTTATACTGAAAATTATAACCGTGTTCTGATGTTACCAAAGGTTAGAGTTGAAGATGTTGGTGATTATTTTTGCTTTGCTAGCAATGGTATTGATTCAGTTACCAAATCAGTTCCATTACGGATTCAAGGTAAGTTATGAAGCACAAATATGACAGACATGATTGTGATCTGGAGAAACCTAAAAATTTTAAATTTTTGGTAACATGATCTTTTTTTCTTAGTATAGAATGGATTTTATGTTTGAAATGTTTCGAAAGATATTTTTTCTTAAGTTTTCACCTGATGTTTTAGTATTTTCAAAATAATATGTAACAGATTAAGGGTGTAATATATATTAATGTACAGTCCGCAAAAAAAAAGATATCACCCTGAATAACTTTCGTTCTAATGATCGGATTTTCAGGAACTAAGTGTCAATCTTAATGGTTCCGGGGGGTGACCTCAAATATGCTAATTAATTAGTGCTAACTATTAATTAAGTTACGAAATCAGACACAAAAACGTACTTTCTCTGAATAAACATATATTTTTTCTTACATATTTGGATTCTTAACCTTCAAAATATAGGGGGTAGCCGCAATCTGGGAAATATGGTCCCCATAGTTTGGTCAGGAGAGCGATCCAAAGTTCGTACCCCTTAATGTTAATTTCACTTTTTACGTTTTTAGTCATATTTTAAAAACTAATAAAGCAATTCGAAGAAAATTTCACCCAGTCATAAAACTCATTTACCCAAAGATAATTTCACGAAAAAAATAATTTTTAATAATTGTTAATTATTTTTTATTATTTAATTAAATTAAGGATGAAAAATTTTTGAATTATAAGGTATGAATTTTTTTATACCATATTAATCTACATATTTTTCAATTGAAAAATCTAAAGTTTCAACTGTTTTTATTTATTAGAAGCTGAGAAAAATTAAAATTAATTATTTTTAAAAAAATAATTTGGCGACAATGAAGAAATGATTAAATGGGGCGATTAATATTAAAATGTGATAAACTTGCGAGGAACTTGACTTCGCGCGCTTGGCGTAAAATTTCATTCATATTTTTTTCGCTAATAATCGTTTGCTAATTTTTTTATTTTTATTTTTTTAAAACTATAAAATACGATATTTCTTTTTTAGTCGTCTAAAATTCTATTTGCAATTTAGTAAAGAAATTTGAATAAAACATTTTAATCAACGAGTGTCGAGTTTTATAAAAGCATGCTTGTGATTGAATATGATTATACACCAGATTTTGCTTATTTAATGTGATTATTTTTTATTTTTTATTTTTTTTCTCAATAACTGATACAATTTCTGTAATATACATACGTATGAATAGATTTGGAATAAAATATTTATCAATTTCTTGAACATATTTTTTATAAAATACGTAGTCAACATTTTAAGCATCTCTCACATCATTGCAAATTTCTCAACATCTTATATATCGTCTTAATCTTAAAAGTAATTTTTTAATCATCTGTCTGTGAATGACCGAATGTTACCTGTCTGTGATCACCTGTCTGTGAATGACCGAAATCTAGAGAATGTCGACTTTCACCGGTGAATGTCAACAATCACATAGTCGCTTTGGTGATTGTCTGAAATATTTTTTACATTTGATATTAATTTATTCGCTGATATAATTACATTTATTCAATATTTTAATGCTTACTGACGATAGATTAGAAGAAGCATCATTGTAGGGTATACCGGGCAAATGCATACCAGGGAGTGGCACTTGACCTTAAAAAAACATCAGTGTAGGATATACCGGGCAAATGTATACCAGGGAGTGGCACTTGACCTTAAAAAAACATCAGTGTAGGATACACCGGGCAAATGTATACCGGGCTGTGGCACTTAACTAGACCTAGTATATATTTCGGACATTTACCAAAGGTCTAGTCATACTAGTTCTAGTCAATTGCCACTGCTCGGTATACATTTGTCTGGTATACCAGACACTGATGCTTTTTTAAGGTCAAGTTCCACTGCCCGGTATAAATTTGCCCAGTATATCGTACACCGATAATTTTTTAAGGTTGAGTGCCATTGCCCGATATATATTAGCCTGATACTCCAAACACTGATGTTTCTTCTAATCTATGGTCAGTAAGTATTAAAATATTGAATAAATGTAATTATATCCACGAATAAATTAACATCAAATCGGATGTAATAAATATTTCGGACATTCACCAAAGCGACTATATGATTGTCAACATTCACCGGTGAAAGTCGACAACCACCGATTTCGATCATTCACAGTAACATGCACATCATTAATATAACATAATCACCTCATCAGTATTTTTTTTTCATATTTTGCCTAAATAACATTTGTCATTCTATAGAATGCCTAGGGAAAGTATGTAATACCTCTCATATTTCATACATTGCCTATAAACATCCGGCATTGTAGCAGTATTTGGTGGTAAATGTAGCTGTAATCGTATTTGAAGAATATGCTGTGCGACATTTTATGGTGAATTTGCGAATGTAAGTTTCAGAATGTATCGAAAGATGAGGATGGTATTTGCTAATCATCTTTATCCAACGAAAGCCTTGTAACCTAAATATCTAGCAAAATGAAGCGATTTTTTAAACAATGAATCTTACAATATGCAACATATTATTTCAATATCTTATTCTTAAACTTAACATATTTCAGCGTTTTTAAAATACCACTAAACATTCAGCAGTTCCTTGAGTTATAGAAAAAAGAAATATTGTGAATTATAGAAAACCTTGTGAATGCGCATTAGAATTACTATACAATATACATTTTATTTTTCAGGCACTTTTTTTTCTTCTAACTTTCCTGCCTAGATCACTCGATTAAAGCTGTAAAAATGATTATCCCTAAAATTTTGTACATAGCCATAATAGGTTATGTTAATTTGATTTTAGTATGAAATCCTCGAATTTTTATAACAAAAGCAACATCTATATAATATCAGATAAAAAGTTCATGTATTTAAATTCTAAAAACTTAGAAAATCATAAATAATTTATAAATCGATTCAAATTTTCTTTTCAAAGGAGATTAAAATAAAAAAAATTTTGCTTTTTGGACAGAAATTAGCTTAAAAATTGTCCATATCCTAGAAACTTTGCGATATTTTCTATTAACTTTGAGATATTTCTATTAAACCTCTCCGAGCAATCACAGAGCATTATTTAATTTTTTTTTACAGTCAGAAATTGGTTGCTTAGCAACCTAGTGAAATTAAGTCTTCTTCTTTTGAATTAGTCAATGGGTTAATAAGTAGCACTAATTAATTAGCATATTTGAGGTCACCTCCCCGGAACCATTAAGATTGACACTTAGTTCGTAAAAATCCGATCATTAGAACGAAAGTTATTCAGGGTGATATCTTTTTTTTTTTGCGGACTGTACTGCAAGTTTGTGAGAAAAAACATTTATTTAATTTTATTTCATGTTTGCTTAGAGTTCAGCTTTATTGTTTAGGCAGTATAGACCATATTGAGACCTTATATAGAAAAAATAAGAGTACTTTGGCTCATCTAATGTTTTTTGGGCTGCTAAATCTGAATTTATAATTTTTCACCAGAATTTTGCCTGATAACTTCATAATTTTTGACAAATATCCATAAAAAATCCATTTTTTTATAAATAAATTTTTCTAAGAAAGATTGCTTTCAAGTTCAGATAGTAGTTGTCAAAATTTGGAATAAAAGTGATTAATTGATGCATAATAAATAGAATGAGGGTACGACTCAAAAATACCTACGCTACAGGTAATTTCATGGTCTAGATTAAGAATTCCCCACATTTTTTTTCATGCTGTTTACATTTGCCCTTTTTCTTCCCTGATATTTTTAACTTATTAATTCTCCCTCACAGTCATCTTTCTTTTTCAGTGTTTTGATGTCTTTCCATCTCTTTCTAAAAAGATGCTTAGAAAGAGCGGAACAGTTGTATCCCTCTTCCAGTTTTAGGAAATCTTTTTTTGAAAATGAAAGTTCAGTTTGTTTTTCGTTTCCTTTAAAACATATCATAAAACTCTCCAAAATGACCCAAAATTTGCAGTAAAAATAGTTATAACTTTTTTTAGGCGGAACAAGGAAGACTTAGAAAGTTTCATTTAATGAGTTGTATTACTTTTACCAGTCACATTGTTTACATGAAATTTTTTGTTGTCTCCATTGACCTTCTCTATTCTTCTCATTTTTTGCTCGACCCCTTTCTTATTCTAAGAAATATTCAAAAGTGTAAATTACTTACTATTTTAAAAACCCTGAAAGCAAGAAATTTTTTTATCAGTTGAAAAAATTTCATGGTTTTAGTTTCTTTTGTTCAATAAGAATTAAATAAAAAGAAGGGAAGTAGAGGCTTTTCATCTTCATATTATTTATTTCGTTCATATCCATTATTTATCGTCTATTCTATTATACATCAAAGTATATTTTTATAAAATGTTGAGACTATTCTTTTTTAACCTATGACAATTGATCTCGAGTTAAGTATGAAACACATATGGTACTTAGCATGAAAACCTTTTTTGTTTTGGTATACCTGTTGTATCAATTGTAAATAAAAGGTTTAAATTAACAAATTCATGCATTGAAAATACATGAAATTAGTTTAAAGGTATGAATCATTGAAATGAAAATACTTTTTATTCTATTATTTTAGGACTTGAGTCAAAATTTTAATAGCAGTAACACCCAAAATTTGATATCATAATTTTTGCATTTTTTGTTGTTTTTTAAGAAGTAAATATTATACAAAACAATAGCCCGAAACGATTTTTTTTAATTTAATTTATTTTACAAGATATTAACAATTAAATTTTAAAGCTCTTTTTAATTAAAAAATAAATATCTAAGGATAGAATGAATGGATTTTAAAAAAATGTATCTCATTTTAAGCGGAAATAATTGAAGTTTTTGATAAAATAATTATAATAAAATAATTATAATAAAACAAATGTTTAATAAATTTAATTTTTATTACAAAATTAAGTTGTAAAATAAAAAACAAAAATGATGTTAATGTCGTACAAAGTTCAAACAAAGCCCATTTTAAAGTAAATTTTATTCTGAACAAAATGACTTTTAAAGAAAAAATGGATCGCAATTCCATAAAAAGTTATAGCTTTTCTTGCGAAATGCTGCACCACAGCGCGCTCTGTGGTCAGCGTTGATTACCTCATGCGCTGTGCGTTTTTTCACATTTATACTCGAATTGTAACGAGCGTTTGTTAAGGTAATTCGGAGTGCTGATCTACGTGATAATAATGATCAAATAAGGTAAGTTTCAATTGTTATTTAACTTAGTAATATCAACTTTAATAATTATTATTGTTTTTCTAAACATAAAATTACATTTCTAAGAAATTAATTCTAAGAATTTGATTTGCATATTTATCTCGAAATTTAATAATAAACTTACAGATAAAATCAAGAAATGATGAACTATTGCTGCAACCCGCTGAACAAATTAAAGCATCGTAGTGTCTACAAAACTGTTAAGCTTGTGACAAAAAATTGGAGTTTCGGTATTTTCAAATTTAATAAATCAATCCATATGTGATTCTTGTCGTCTGACAGTTCTCGGATGGAGTTTCGTCACAGTATAAAAACAAGAATAGTTTCATGAACTTACTCAATCATAGAAATGATTTTAATATCGATGCAGAATGACAATTTTTTGTCACTTCTCATGGCAAAGGGGCAAGTGATGGTATTGGTGGGATGGTGAAGAGGGAAGCAAGAAAGAGTAGTTTGCAAACACAAAATATAACAACACCTAAAGAACTGTTCGATTGGGCATGTAAATGTTTCGATAATATTCAGTTTGACTTCTGCACAAAAACTGAACATGAGAATCAAAAAAAAATTGGAAACAAGGTTTAAAAAAGCTTCAACAATTAATGGAACTAGAGAATACCATACTTATTTAGTTGAAAATTTTGAAACTCTCAAATGTAAAATATATTCTTCTAGTTCCTAGTTTGAACTCAAAAAATTATGTAAATAAATTATAAATAACTAAAATTCATAATATTATTCACCCTAAATTATAAATCATATATTTATTACTTAATATAATGTTTGTTATTTTGTGAAACTTTAGTTGAGGTTTGTAAATCCCCTCCAAATTAACCGATACAGCGCAATTGAGCGATCAGTGGAGTGGAGTGGCAGAGCGCGCGGCGGTGCAGCGTTTCGCGAAAAAAGCTATAACTTTTTTTTGAATTGCGATCCATTTTTTCTTGAAAAGCCATTTTGTTCAGAATAAAATTTACTTTAAAATGGGTTTTGTTTGAACTTTGTACAACATTAACAAAATTTTTGTTTTTCATTTTACAACTAAATTTTGCAATAAAAATTAAATTTTTTAAGCATTTGTTTTATTATAATTATTTTATCAAAAACTTCAATTATTTTCGCTTAAAATGAGATACATTTTTTAAAAATCCATTCATTCTATCCTTAGATATTTATTTTTTAATTAAAAAGAGCTTTAAAAATTAATTGTTAATATCTTGTAAAATAAATTAAATAAAAAAAATTCGTTTTGGGCTATTGTTTTGTATAATATATACTTTTTAAAAAACAACAAAAAATTTAAAAATTATGATATCAAATTTTGGGTGTTACCGCTATTAAAATTTTGACTCACTTACTATCCTGAACTAACATTAATTTTTTATTGCACATTTGTGAGAGTCAATTCGTTGATTTTATATCATTACAGAAATATTAAATATGTATAACATAAAAATCATGCTTCTGTATTATATGTATACAATAAAAAGCAATTGTTAAGCATTTGCGAAGCATTATGAGTTTTAATCACTCTATTGTGTTTTGTTACATAGCTCTGAAATTTGTTATTTTTAAACCCAATGAATATGAACCATGATGTGTAGAAATGTAAAAGTTATAGCATTCTTATGTGATATTTAAATCTTTTGTTTAAAATATATTTGCAATAGTTTGCTTGAAAAAGTGTTCATTAAAATGTGCATTTTGTGTAAATTATATTAAGATGTATAGTGCGAAAAGCATTTCAAAGATTTTTTTCAATATATTATAAGTACTTTCTTTTTATTGTGAGGGTAAAATTCTTTTAGTTTAATTTTTCATGTCCTATACTTAAATATGTGATTTTAATCATAAACTGACAATTCAATAAAATGTTCGAAATATAGCCCTCTGAATGGTGGTAATATATTCTAAGTCAGCTGCATGATTATTTTTTTTTATTTTTATGAGATGCATAGTTTATAATGTGTATAACTGTATAGTTATTATTTATAATTTTAACTGCATAACATAGCAATTTAAAAAGAATTTTACTGAGATATACTCAAATTACTGCATGGAACAAAATGGGGCACCATATAAAAAAGTTTAAGGTTAATCCAATTTTTATGTGCCCTAAAAGATCACAATTACGTTATCTAGTTTTCCTATTATAATGTATTTAGAAACATTAACTTATTCTTTTCTTTTTATTTCAGCAAAACCTGAATTTACAATTCCATTAGAGAATAAAGTTGTAGACAAGAACTCTAATTTAGTTTGGACATGCGAAGCATTTGGTAAACCTGATGTTACATACACCTGGTTAAAAAATGGAAAAGAATTGATCATAGAAAATCTCAATCCAAATGATAGAAATAGATATAATATATATGAAAATATTCTATCAATTGATGAAGTATTAGAGAGAGATCAGGGCATGTACCAATGTAAAGCATCAAACCAGTTAGGTTCATCATATTCTTCTGGGCAGCTCAGAATCATAAGTGAGTATTATGTATCAAATAGAATAAAAAATTGAATAAGAAAGTTGCAACACACTAAATCTAAATCATAAGTCAAAAGCCAATAAGAAAGCCATTATTTTTCTGTTCTTATTTCATTATTTTGTTCATAACAAACTTACATAGTTCAGTCCGTTATAAAATTCCTTTTTTCAAAAAATAAAAATTAGTAATTTAAGAAATTTATTAAGTCTGCTTTGAAGCAAAGATGCCGATTTCTCTTGTTTTGTAGGAAAATTTTTGTGTGGTCACTAAGTTTCTGATTTTTAGTCTAATGTAAAGGGTTTATTCATTAGAGACTATTAGGAATTTTGAAAATTGTTAATTATTGAGGTGTCTGTCTTGAAAAAGTGTCTGTAAGTGAGGTTTCAATGTATTTGCAAATATTTAGTTTTATTTCAAAGTTACATCTTTAGAAATCAAAAAATAAGATACTGAAAGCAAATTCATAGAAATGATTTCTTTTTTTTTTTTTTAGCTCTAAAACCTTCTTTTGCAAAATATCCTATGGACAATGAAATGTTTGCTGCAGAAGGTGGAAATATTACAATTCCTTGTCGTCCAGAAGCAGCCCCTTTCCCAGAATTTACTTGGAAGCGTGATAACTATGGCCTTAGTTCTGTGGGACGAATAAAAATTTTACCAAATGGCTATTTGCACATTAATCCAGTCAGAAGAGATGATGAAGGCCGTTACTCTTGTATTGCAAAGAATCAATATGGATCAGATTATACAGAGGGATTATTGATTGTTCTGAGTGAGTTGCATTTCTAATTATGTAGTCTGTACTATTTGTTTTCTTTTAAGCAGCAAAACTTGTCATCAGTTTGAAAAATTACATTTGCTGAGCTACAGCAATAGCATATGTTAATATACTTCTATTATATTTTTTAGGTTTACCTCGAATGGTTGATGCCCCTCATCCAAAAGTTAAAGCAGTTGTCAATGATTCAGCTGAGCTTGCTTGTCAAGCGTATGTTGGAAGTGATATGCTTGACCTGGCTTACATATGGCTTCAGAATGGATTACGGATAGATATGGAAAAAGAATCAATATTTTCTGTGGTAACTTAAATTTAAATCTGTACTTACCTAATCTCGTTTTAGTATTAGTATTAACCTTATACTCAAAATATTATTATTAATTTTTTTCAGGGTAGATTACCTGGCTATTTGAGAATTGAAAACATCACTCTTGCTGAAGCTGGAATATATCATTGCATTGTTAAAACTGCAGTTGGTAGAATTTCAAAGTCAACTGAGCTGGTGGTTTTTGGTAAGTGTATTATAGTTTTTAATTGCTGTATATTGAAAAAAAAAGTATTTCAAAGGGCACTTAACTAATGTACTTTTCTGTCATAAAAATATTTTTTTAGTCCCTTTAAAAAATTCAAGAATAATAATATAGAATATGTTTGTTATTTCAGTTAATATAGCTAGGCAAATATTTTAAGAAGGATTTTGAGTATTCTTTTTTTCTTAAAGGACCTCCTGGAGCACCTGGGGCTGTATTAGCTGAGGATTTAACAGCAACTTCTGGTAAAATCCATTGGAGCGATGGGTCTGCTAATGGTGATCCAATTACAGCTTATACTATTGAAGGCAAAACAAATCATAATTCCACTTGGATAATTTTAAAAGAAAGTATGTATATGTTTTGTTTTTGTTTTAGAAGAAAAACGTGCTAGGCCAAAAGAGAATTATATATATATAAAAAATAAAAAAAACTGGAGCATTCTTTTAATTAAAATGTTTTTCATTATAAGTCATGATTTCTGATTTTCTTTTTGTAATCAGATATTTAAAGTAATGATCTCATGATAGTGATCAATTAAAGAAGGTCATAAATAGAACTAATAATAAAGTTTTAATATGTTTAAAACAGTACGGTTATCACAGTCACTGTAAGTATTATGCCAAGTTATTTTAGTTCCCTACTGTAATGATTTATTTCACACCTTTTATAGTTTTTATTAGGTACAGTGGAAAGTCCTGTATTTTGGAATATTCAGGACTTTGGCAGAGATGATTGTGCTCCGGAAAAAATCGGGATTTCCGGATTTTTCGGTAAGCGCGATCCAGACGTTTCCAAAAATCCAAGGTCCAAGAGTTTCAAGAAATTATTCATCACATTTATGCATAAAAAAAATTATGTTTTATTTAGAAATATTGGAACTCAAATTTATACTTGGCATCTCTTTCATTTGTAAATATTTTTTCTAATGGAATAATAAATGTGATTAGAGATAAAAGTAAGTTTATGCATAGTTATTCATTTCAATTATGCTGCATATAATTCATTTAGTATTTCATGTTTTGAAAATATCAATGATTTAAATTTATAAAGACGTTAATTGTTTGAATTACGTAATTAATGATTTTATTGGAGAAATTTTCGGGATTTTTGAAAACTGCTCACAATCACCTCTGCTTTAGTAAGTCTGGAAAATAGATTTTTCTGGATATTCAGACTTTAAGCTTAAACTAAAACATGCATTATTCATTAAAAAATAATAAATAAATAATAATAAATAGATAATAATTATTGTCAATTTTTGTCCAATAACATTTTGTTATTAATTAAATATATTTAATAACTCAAATGTTTTTAGTATGATGAAATAAATAACGTGAATCTTAAAAAATTTAATATGTAAGCAGAGAGTTAGTAGTAATTTTTATTATAACATTAAAAAGTTTGTCGTAATTTTTCATTTGTGAAGAAATAGCAATCCAATTATTCAGTTAAATAGAACATTAAAAAATAATTTTCTAATTGGATTAGTAAATGAATCTTATTTATTTAAGAAATGTTAAACAAGAAACAGAATTGAGTAGATATTTTAATGAAAACTTTTGTAGCTTATACTAAAATAAAACCTGTCTGTTTTTTCTCTCTAGTTTCATATATATTCACTTTTGTTAATATTTTAACTTTATTTTCTTTATGAAGTATATATATATATATATATATATAGGGGAGTGTCGGGTAACCCCGCCCACTGTCAATTTCATATGTATAGAATATTTTTTCAAGTCAATGGGCCATCAGACATTAATTGTTATATTAATAAAAGATTATTTTCAAAGTTTCAAGTATTTATGCAGCTGGTAACATGGTAAACAATAATTTTGAAAATATGTTGAATACAGTAGTCATGAAATTAAGAAAAATCGGTTAAATTTTGTGATAAAAATGATAAATGAGGTTTATCTATTGTCAATACATTGGTCATTTTCATTTACACCTGAAAAAAGTCAAAAACATAATTTCTGTAACTGGGCGGGGCTACCCGACACATTTTGAAAAGAGCTGAAAAACATGTTTTTTTAAATTTCTATTTTTTTAAGTTAAACTATTCTTTTTTTGGTTTTTTCTTTTTGCATTATTTAATTAGATGATAATACAATAGAAACATAGAAAAGTATTGATTATTACTCAATATTATACAGAAATATGAGCAATACTCCTTAAGTGGGCGGGGCTACCCGACTCTCTCTCTCTATATATATATATGTATATATGGGCACTTCTATATGTGACAGAATGACATTTTGACTTGAAAAATAACATTTAATTGAAGTTTCTATACATCTAATTTCAATTAAACATTGTTTTTCTCATGCATATCATTATTATTGGCATAATGCGATTCATAAACTAAAAAAAAAATATTTTTTCATTTTTAATTTTATGAACTTTTTATTTGTGTGACGGAATGACATTTTGGCAACCTAGCTTTTGGCATGCTGCTTGAAACTGGTAGTTTCTGAGAATTTTGCGGCTATTATTTTTCGGAACTATATTTTACCTTTAGTATAATGTGTAAGCAATGTAAAATGTGAATTTGGAAAATTAACCTCAGGCTGGCTAGCAGTTATTAACATATATTTGCTGTGACGGAATGACAAAAAGTTTAGTGGATGAAAGTCTTCATTTAAAAAATGTTTTATTAATGTGTAAATGATAAACAGAATGAAACAGATAAACAAGATCAATATGTATGTAACAAATAAGCAGAATTAGTAAAAATTTCTACAATTTTAAAAACTTAGGTTGTCTTTGAAGAGGTTTCATATCTGACTTGCCAATGACGCACATCTTATGTTCTTTCTCAAAAAATTTATGCATAAATCAATTTTTGTCCAATCTTCTTTTTAGTACTTTAACATCTAAATCGCCTTTGTCTATCAAAGTATTTTTCGCCACATATAAATGTTCCTTCTTTTTTCTGCAGTATGGGACAGTGATTAAGAGACGACTGCTTACAGTGGCCTTCTTTCAAATCATACACTTTGTTTTTGATAAAATTAGAAAACATTCCAGTTTTGATGATTCACTTCTCAACTACATGAATGTCTAGTACACGTCTCTTGTCCCTGGCAATGCTGCTGTCACAAGTGACCAGCTGAAGTCATTCTCTTTTGCCCTCTCTTAAATAGAATAGCTGGACGAAATTGAAACTTCAAGGATTTGTTGCTTCGACTTTATGAAATCATAAAATTCTTCTACATATTAGGTGCCGTTATAAAGCATCTAACGTCTTGTTTGGCTTTTGAAAACAACCTCGCATTTATGTGGTATTTATAGATGCATGTGTTGTGAGGTTTTAATGAAATACACTAAACAAAAATGAGAATGAGACACACTTTACATCATTATATGCTTCTTTAAACGAATGAAAAGCCTCTTTTAGTGCCATAAACATATATTGCATCTGCATTCTTTTAAAACAACCTTGCATTTAAGTGGTATTTATAGATGCATGTGTTGTAAGGTTTTAATGAAATACACTTAACAAAAATGAGAATGAGACTCACTTTACATCATTATATGCTTCTTTAAACAAATGAAAAGCCTCTTATAGTGCCATAAACATATATTGCATCTGCATTCTTCATTACTCTGTCAGAGTTTGTATTATGACTGAACCCATCATATCTGGGGGCTTGTAACTAACATCATCTTGACAGTAAAATTTTTTAACCAAAATAAATAGCTCATCGACATTACTTTTCTTACTTAAATTGTTTTCTTTTGTGTTGGATGTTAAATACTTTCACAATAAGACTGAATTACATTTTTTACCTTTATTGGTGATTTTGGAAGTGAGTGTACAACTTTTTTTTACAACTTTACCAAGACTTTGCCGGAATTTGTATGGAGAATTTAAATTATTTATATGTCAAGAGGTTAGTAGAATTTGATTTTTTCTTTGTTTTCACAATCTCTGCGCAACAGCGTTTGCACAGCTAAGCGTTTAAGTTCAGCTTTTGTCATGGAAGCTTCCTTCTCTGGCTTTATTTCATTTCATCATGGGAATCTTGTTCCTTTTCAACATTCTATCTGTCTTTCAACAGCTGTTTTATCCATTATGTTAATTTTTGAATAAGCTTTTCAAGGACTCTTTGGCATTCCATCGCCTAGGATGTGTCATTCCGTCACACTAATTATTGGACGTTAATAATCAAATGCATAAAATTTTATAATCTATGATTGATTCTTATGCCATACTGCTTTATATTCCAAAATATACACATTTTCATTTTGAAATGTAGCTGCTATTTTAAAAAATAATAAAACATGTGATAGAATGACACAAAAAAAGATACTTTTATTTTATATATAAAACTTAAAATTAATTAAAAACTATGCTTTAAATGTTTAAAATTTGTACTATATGCATAATTTTATCAAAATATTGCAAAAGAAAGATACATTTATTTCCTTTTATAAGTGTTTTTCAAGAAAACAATTTCAGCTCAAATGTGAACAATTCACTTGTCAGCCATGTGATTACTTTAGAATGCTGCTGGATTCAAAAAACTTAAAATTATCAAAAATGAAACATGAATAAGTAGACTTTGGTTATTTTTGAACATATTTTTAAAATCAAAATATGCAATTCATGAAAAAAGTTCTCACTTAAAAGTTGACACTTTCATAGAATTGCCCATATATATATATAAGTTCAAAATGAAGATAAAACAAAGGAAAATTACAGACATAGGAAAAATAAGGGGGGAAAGAAAAATGATGTAATAAAGAATATAAAATAATAATTAAAACTAAACTCCTCTAGTTACGCTCAATTTGCACTTTTGGTTTCATATTTTGCAATCTGGCAATCTCGTTACGAAAATATTTTTAAAATCATTCTTGAAAAATTTCCCGTTGATGTAAGTACATTTGAATTCGCTACTCGCTTAATAGATTATGTTTTATTCTGTTTTTCTTTTTCTTTTATTTTATTTTCTGTTTTTACGTGTTATTTTTACTTATTGTGTTCTATTTTATTTGTTGTAATTTTTGTACAAAAATTTTTTGAGTGCTCCTCACACTATTGTACTGATATATTTTGCTATGGCTATATTGATACAATATCAGAAAGCACTCTTTTTTGCGGATATAATCGTGTGGGCTGATGAAAAGATTGTATCTTTTATTTTCCGGTTTTTAATAAAATTTTTTATCCTTTTTTCCCCCCCAGTTGTTTGTTATTTTCTTTATTATTATTTTTCTCCCCCCCTTTTTTTCATATGTCTGTAATTTTCCTTTGTTTTATCTTCATTTTGAACTTATATAATAAGTTCTGTTTACTTGCAGCTTATGCACAATAAATGAAACTTATTGTTTTTCTTAATTTCCTTTGTGTTTTTTTGTATGTATTTATTTTGCTGTATATATTATTATTATGATTATTATTGAAGAATTTTTCGAAAAAAGGGAAATATTATTTGATAAAATTATTTTGATAAAATTTTATTATTAAGATATTAAATATGTATTTTTTAAATTGCTATAATCATTTTCATTAGTATCATGAAACTTATTTTCATTTCTAGATGTGAAAACCTTTAAGAATAGACCAGAAAGTGGTAGAAGGGAAATATTCTTATTTAGTGTTTTGTCTCCTTGGAGTATATATACATTTAGGGTTTCTGCTATTAATGGTTTTGGCAAAGGTGAACCTAGTCAGCCGAGTCCATTATACAACACTGCTAAGGATCTTCCCCATGTTGCTCCATCAAATGTTGGAGGAGGTGGTGGTAAAACAGGAAGTCTAACAATTACTTGGGATGTAAGTATTAGTTAATTTTATATAAATTCATCTAATTCTTTAATACATTCTTTTTTTCTATAGTACAAAAGATTTTCTTAATTTGTTAACTTTGTGGAAGCATGCTGTGGAAAAAAACATCTTTATCTATCAAAATGGTTACCTTCATTTGGAAAATTGTGGTTAAACAATTAAAAGTGTTGCTATTTATATTCATCAAAAATGTTAATATCCTTTCATATATAGAAAAATTATTAAAAGTATTATTGTTAAGCAATAGGATTGTAAATAATAAAATTTGGTTTATAAAATTTTACATATTATTAAAATAATTATTATTTTTGCTGATTAATAATTCTTTTTTATGATTAACCCCTTAACTGCCGCGGGCGTATATATACGTCTCGGCCAGACGATGCGTTAACTGCCGCAGGCGTATATATACCCTTTCCCGAAGTACGGTGCTTTGCATTGCGCTGCTATAAATAGAACTACACCCCCTACTTCACAATGCAGTAAAATGGCCTTGAAAGTGTTTGCTTTGCGAATGTATTACTAATTTCGGAGGAGGGGGAATGGGAAAAGGTTGTTATGGAAAAGTGATATCGCCTGTGTGTATTTATTTGAGTAAGGTCGGGTATATTCTTTTTTCGCTTTTGTTTCCCGTATGTATTTGGTGCTTTTTATTCTTTCCATCAACATCTTCAGAGAAAAATGCATCGCGAAAATGTGCTGTTTGTTCATGAAAAAATATTCGTCGTGAATCCCGCTATCAGTGCGATGAATGTGATGTTGGCTTATGTGTCCAACCATGTTTCAGGATTTATCATACAACAGCTAAGTTTTAACATCTTTTATTTTTATTATTTAATTTAAATTTTGTATTTTTTTCTTTCCTTTTTCTTGTAAATTTAAACTGTTTTTAAATTGCAAAGCGTGCATCATTTTTCCCACTCAAAACACCGTGTAAGAAAGTGCACTTGAGCGAAAAACGGTGGCACTGGGGAGTGAATCACGTTAATTTTACTCGGCAGTTAAGGGGTTAATAATATAATTGCTGATTAATAATATGAATTATTATATAATTTTATTTCTAGCCCTTGCCTCCTCAAGATTGGAATGATAATGAAATTTGGTATAACATTTCTTACAAACCTGCCAATTCAGATACAAAATTTCAAGAAATATCTCTCAAAAATCGACACAATATTGGATTACATGTTGTTAATGTTGGTGAAGAAAATTATTACAAGCCTTATTTAGTCAAAGTTCAAGCCATTAATAGTTTAGGACCAGGGCCATATAGCGAAGAAGTACAGGTCTATTCTGCTGAAAACAGTAAGTTTATGAAAAATTTACTTCAAAACTATGATTTATCTTTTATTTGCATTATTGTACAATTTTCACATTAATTCAAATTTTTTTTTCCATGATTTGTTTCCTCACCTTTTTTCTGTAAGAGTTCAATTACTGCATTAATTTAGAAAACTCTTGTTAAGCTTAATCAAACTGTAAAAATTGTAGAAAGTAAATTTTTTTAAAATTTACTTTTCAAGACTCTTTAGATTTTGTAGTTGTTTTATTTGTGATATATTTAAGCTGATAATTAACAATAATTTTTTTACTATGCAGTTGTCTTTTATATATTAGTTTTACAAAATCTAGTTTGCATCACTTAATTTTTTGTAACATATTATTTTCTTAGTGCCACAAGTTCAACCTTCAGGTGTTTATGCACTAGCTTACAATTCAACTGCTCTGAATGTCACATGGTCACCTTTGGAATTGAATCGTGAGAAAATCCGTGGAAAACTTATTGGTCATAGAGTAAGTTAAATTTTATTCATGGGAAAATATTTTATAAAATATAGTTAGGTATTATTATTATTATATAATATTTTATAACTATTATAAAATATTTTATAAAATATAATGTTAAAATTAATAGTCATCATTATGATAAAGTGCTTTCAATAACTTCAAAAAGAAAAGCTTATTTTGAATTGGTTATTAGAGTAGTATGTAAACATCATAAAATAAAATAAGAAAAAAAATGTTTTTAAAAATTTCCTGCAAAATAAAACCCATATTAATTTTTAAATGCAGATTTAACACTGCACCTGCGCACTTGCTTGTATTGTCTGTGCTTTATGTTTTAAGACATTTTGTCGTTATTCAGTGTATGGTAAAAAAAGCAGTGCACTTTTCTTTATAATTTAATGCATGTTTACATTGTGAATTTTACACTATTATGAAAGTTTTCTTATTTTTTGTTGTAATTATTATTTTAAATTATTTTTGACTTTTCATATTTTATGCTATTTTTAATCTTTAAAATAACATAGAGCAAATTTCATACAGAAAAGGAAAATTATTTTCGAAGAACGCTAGTTAGTAAAAGTAATTTTAATATTTGAAACTAAAAAATGCATTGCATAAAGGAAAACCTTTAAATTAATCAAATTAGAACTTTAAACAAAAATATTTGAATAAAATAATATAAACTGTTTGAAGCATGTTATTACTTTTTTTAAGAAATTCTTTGAAAGCTAGTTTAATTATTATTATTCTCATACAAGATCTTTTTTAAATATTCTTTTACTTGTTTTCTAAGTTTGTTTTAGTAAATAAATGAGTCTTTATTCTATTCGAAATGTAATACTTAGTATTTGTAATTTTTTAGATTAAGTATTGGCAAATTGGAAAAAACCCAGAAATTGATTCTCTTATATTATTGAAAAGAGGACTTCTGAATTGGGGGCTAATTGTTGGCTTGCAACCTGATACAGAATACTATGTTGCTGTAATGGCATATAATGATGCAGGAAGTGGAGTAGAAAGTGAGCCCTTTTTAGCTCGAACATTTAAAGCTGGTAAATATTAGATTCTTTACTTAAATATTAGATTTATTAACTTGATGTATATTGTTTTATCTTGTAAATTTTTGCTTAATCTGAGTACAATCATATGCAGGGAAAAATAGTGAGTGAAAAAATTTGTATGCATATACAGGGTTGCCACAGACTACTAAAATGCGACTATTTGCTACTATTTTCGGCCATTATGGCGACGTTTTTTGCCTGAAAAGGCTAAAAAAGCAACTATTTTCAGGAATGGGCGACTATTGGGAGACTTTTTTACTCTTAGCAAAGTTTTTCCGCAAAAATGAACTTTACTTTTCAGTTCCCTTGCTAACACGTACGTAGTGCTCAGTGACGTTATCACACTAATCCCTTCCTTGTTATTTCACCCCACTGAAAGAAACAGCTGACAAGTTGTTAGAAGAAGTGAATGAGAGACTTAAAGAAGCCCTTAGACTAAAGATATGCAAGGAATTAGACTTGCACAAGGCATGATTGAAGGTAGTCTGCAATTACGACAAAAGGAAAAAGAGCATGAATCAAATGAACAAAAAATAAACTAAATTGTTAATAAAAGAAAGCAAACTCTTATACAATCATTTATTTATGTCCAAAAAGCCAAAAATTTAAATTTTCATTAGATTTAATTAAGTATTTGTTATTTTTTCTCTCTGAGCGGCAGTTTTATTCTTTTTAATTGTTTTTTCCTTCTATTAACATTAATATTTTATTGTAATTAGACTTTTATTTAGGTACCTATTTTCTAATATGTATATTTATATTTGTACAAAACTTTTTGTTTAATTGGAGCATAGTTAGGACTGGGCGATAAATCGATGTCTCGCGAAATATCGATTTAATGCATATATTGGTAGGCCGATATAGTAGCTTTCATTTTAGGCGATGCACCAGAAATCTGATTTAAGCCCCTGGTATGAACATTTCTGTCTGGATTTACAATCGCGGTTTAACAATTTACTATGCAAGGATCCTTGACTACACTAACGCTGTTACCGCACTGACGAAGCCGATTTTGATTTCGTCTGGCTGCAGAGATGTAGTTAGCGTCTAGCTATAAAGATGATGTTAGTTTCGTGGTGTTGAATGACAAGGAGCGAATTGAATCAGACCTCCCGGTTTCGTGCGAGGATCAGCATTGTAATGTAGAGCAATGCATAGTTTCTTTATGTCCATTTTTGTCTTTGGGATTTTGCGTTTTTTGAAGATTATTTTCAATGGGACTTAAGTAATTTTGCAATCGTTGTGCATTTTAGTTTGTCAGGAATAATTGTCTGGTTTCTTGTAAATTATTTTCAGTGAGACTTTTGCTACTTAGCGATCGTTTCGTTCTGCATTAGTTTATAATTTGTTTTTTCTTTCTAGATTTAACGATTCTTGTCAATTATTTTTTATAGACCTACTGTTACTTTGCGATTGCTGCACAATCGCGTTTATCTTAAATTTTCGTTCTGAACTAAATTGATCAATGAAAAGAAAATATAAATAAAAAAAGATTCTTCATTGACTTTTTTCAATTATTGTTTTTCATTTTAAGCGATACAATTTAATAGGGGTATTTTCTATTTAACTTTGTTATAAAAAGTTATTTTTTTAAAATTTATTTAAGGTAGGTAATTTGATTATTTTTAAACCAATAAATGTTCAGTCGTTTTTAATTATAAAAAAATTAAAATAAAGCTTACCTTTATTTAATGTGCTTTTACTTTTCAGAATCTGAAAACAAAGTTTTAAAAAAATTTGGCTATTAGTTAAAACAAATAATTTTTTTAAAATTAAGTAAAGAGTTTAGTAATGTTTTGATGCTTTTTAATAATTTAACATTAGTACTTAGAGTATTTTTTTAAAATTTTTATTAAAATTCTTTCAATACTTGTTTGTTTTATAATTTGTTAGATAGTCAGTATCATTTTTAAACAAATAAATCTTTAGTCGATTTTATTTTCAAGAAACAAAATAATAATAATGTAAAAAAGTTTTTACATTTATTAAGTACAGAATTTGACCATTAGTTAATAGTACTTTTTATTATTTTAAATAATTAAATAAAGGAGGGTCTAATGTTGTTTCGAAAGCATGTTTTTTTTTTTCAGCAAATAATTAAAAAAAAGTTTTTTTTTCTAAAGTGAACATTTCTTTGGTTTGTTGTCTACTTTTTTTTTCATTTATTTATTTATTTTATAATTTTTAATGCTTGTATATAAAATATTTTGTTACAATATTATTATTTTTAAACCAATAAATCTTAAATCATTTTTAATTTAAGCAAAATGAAATAAAGCTTGGGTTTGCTTTTACTTTGACTTCTTTATTATTTTAATAGAAAAAATTAAGCAATGATATTGATGTCATAGTGGAATATGTTTAGAATTAATATTTTCTTCTGTAATGGATTTATTCCTTTTTATTTATTTTTGATTGATTTAAAGATTTGCCACAGGTAATTTTTGAATATATGCTAAATCGCGATATCTAATGGACAATGTATCACAATTTAAAATTTCTGACATCACCCAGTCCTAATCATAGTATATGACAATTAAGCTATAATTTTAGTTATTTGGCTACTATTTTTGATAAATTTTTGTCCCAGTTCAGGCAACTATTTTTGTAGTTTTAGGCAACTATTTTCCTGCTTGAGGCTACTAAAAGCAACTATTTTTGTTTATTTTTTGCTGTGGCAACCCTGCATATAAAAACTAAAATATTTATATTCAAAATTTTTTCAAAAATTTATTTACGGGGCCGTTCAAAAAGTACGTACACAAAAATGGAGAATTTTTAACCCCCTCCCTTCTTCGTACATTACCCTACATAAGGTCTTACCCCCCCCCCTTAGAGTACGTACATTTTATTAGTCTACCCCCCTTTTTCATAAAAATTAAAATAATCATGTTTTAAATAAAATTAAATATTTATTTAAAATAATTTATGCATTTAAATTATTTAAACAATAACACCCAACTTAATCTTTGAATCAATAAATAACACATTCTTTTGTGATCAACGTAATAATTTCCTGCAATCAATACAATTAATCTGCAGTATTTTCCCAAGGACATTCCAAATGCTTCTCGTGAGACACCAATTCAGCGTTACTCTTGTCTGCTACTGATGAAAAATTTAGATTATCTTCATCAAAGGGATCATCTTCGATCCACTCTGCATCATCTTCGTTTTCCTGGTTTCGAAGGATAACCAAAAGTTCTTTCTGTCGACGAGCTGCTACACGAACTGGTTTTACTTTGTTGATTTGCAAAGAAGATTTGCATATTTTCTTGTGATCTTTCAAACAAGCTAAAGATGCTAAATATGTACCACAAGTAGGACAAATTTTATGTTTGATATCACCTTCTACCAATGGGCATGCTGCATCGTATGGTATTTCTGTGATGGAGTTCAAACCTATTTTTTGATTAACAGCAGCTTTTACAATTGCTAACGTTTGAGATGTGGTCTAACGTTTGAGATAAAAATACTGATGGAAAAGTTCCTCGTGGTTTATTAATATCAAGTCCATCTTCAGTTTGTGCTATGGGCACAGGCGCTGTTAAAAATCTGTTAGGCACAAGCTTAAGAATTGAACTCCGAAATTTAGAACAACAGGATTCATCGTTACACTTAACGATTAGTAGTAGATATTGGTTATTTCTCACGTGCTTAGGTTGCCAAGTTAGATCTTTTTCTCTAAATTTGTGAAGATCTTATAATTGTATAAGTCGTTCCCTAGTATGTCACTGCACTTCTTTTTTGTATTTGAAAATTTTCGATTTTGATAAGAGCGTACACGGAAGGAATGAGCTTGTGAGATGGAGCTACTATCCAGTCGTGGTCCGGTAATTTAACACGATATTCTACATGCATCAGTAATAGCGACTGCTTGTTTGCAGCAGTTATCCCAATTGGCACTCGGGTTTTGTCCTGGCTTATGAAAAAAACCTCATTTGGACCCAAAATTGATGCCAACAGTTCCAAATTTTGTATAGTTGCAGCTGCAAACTTGGAATCCATATGGGTTTTGTGAGTTTCATTTTGTGCTTTCACCAGTTTCACTGGAACCGTTTGAATATGTCGTGTTCCTTCTCCTGAATTTGATTGTCCTGGTAATAATCGTAAATAAACGCCAGATCTACTTATATTATAACCATATTGAGTTTTCAAAACATTAGTCAATTCGTCTAATGTTTTAATAGAATTAATCGTTTCTGTTCTGCGCTTTGGATCAGCTGCACTTCCATAAGTCGCAATTTCAATAATAGTTTTGAAGAGATCAGGCTGATTTTCTTCAACGGTAGGTCTTCCTTTCTTTTTTCTTATCAATGGCGTTGCAGACTTGTCACTTTTGGAAATTTGAGCAATTTTTCTTTTAAAGTTAGATCTGTTTTTTTTGCATGTTCTTGTTCTTTCTTTGATTTTTCTAATTTACTTATCTTTTCTTGCACTAAGTCCCTCTTTTCTTTCAACTCTTTTGCTTCTCCTTCTTTCAGCAAATTCGCATTTTGCTTCTTTTTCAGTGTTTGCACTTCACTTTCCAAAATTATGATTTCTTGAGATAATTTATCTTGTGCAGGTGTTTTAAATTTGGGTTTGTCTGACTTTTTATTAGGCTTATCCTGGCAAAGGTTGTTGGTTTCGTTTGAAGATGATGCCTCACTTGTGCTGGCTTTGTTACTATTCACATTCGAATTAACAGAAGATTTTGTTGCATTTTGATTTTGTGTATTCTGAAAAAGATATTATGTTAATTTACAGTAAACCGAAGAATTTAATTAAATGAACAAAAAATAAAAACAATATCACATAAAGTCAAGTATTTGTATTATTATACCATTATCCGGAATGAATCAAGTGTGTTTCTCTTCTTTTTTGCTAGAAGACATAAATCACATTTTTTTTGATCGGCCTTTACTTCAAATTTGTCACTGGTTTTCACATCATTCCAAAAATCACTTGCAATCTGTTGTGATTTTCCACGTTTCAATTCAGGAAAAACAAGCTTGTATTGTGCAAATAACTCTTGGAATTTCTTGTTTTTATCCATTGTAAAATTTATCACATAAAATGATAAAAATAATGAAAAAATAAGTAAAATAAAATTATATGCATTTATAATATGACTAAAAAGCTGTTATATAAATTTATAATTACCTGCTACATAGAAAGAGAAATAAATTATGTTTAGTCTAAAAAGATTTCATCAAAAATTACTACAGTCTGACCTCGATAATTTGACACTCGCTTAATTCGTCACTCCGGTTATTTCGGCGCTTTTTTTCAAGTCCCGATTGATTTGCATTGGATTTAGTGTTAACAAACTCTGTTTAATACGTCATGGGGAAATTATGAACTCCGGATAAAATGACACTTTAATGAATGTTTTCACTGGGAAATTGCTTTTCCGATGTGGGGCCGTACACTTACATTTAGGGAGTGGGAGATCAAGCTCACTAGCGAGCAGCCGGTGTATGGGATGTAGAGGGAGGGAAGGGAAGAATGATGGGGGTGCCCGCGAAATGGAAGGTGGAGAGGTTTTGGATTTCGCGGCAGCAGTGCTGTGATTGGAGGAGGATGTTTTCACCCGGTACCAGAAAACGTTTCGGGGAAAGTTTGGTGTTTGCAGTTTTTTATTTTACGAGACAACTTTTTTTGAGAACTGATTTACTCATTCTAACAAGTGGTCGCCGTGGGAAATAAAATACAAGAACAAACATATGTATAATACATGTGTAGGAAAAAGTCAAATTTAAATTTGGTGTATGCTTATAATGTACGTACTTTGTATAATACCTCCTCCCCCTACAAAACCGCAAAAAATTGCAAATCCCCTCCCCCCTTTGTGATGTACGTACTTTTTGAACGGCCCCTTAATGATGCTAAACTAATAAATCTCTCTACTGTCATTAGATTCTTGTTAATATTATTTGGGTTATCTTGTCAGAAAATTACTTTAAAGACAATTATTAAAAGCTTATCAAAGCATATTTTATGGAAATTAAATATCAATAGAATTCTTAAAATTTTATTATCTTATAATCATTTTATCACATTACAAAATCTCAATAAGTAAGATGTCCAGAAATCTAAGTTTTCAATAATAATAATTATAACTAGTGGGCTGCGCCCCCTGTTAGCTAACGCTCGCCAACCTCCGAAAATTGCTATGCAAGCTTATATGTTTTGCTTCGCTCGCTAATAACTTAGGTACGTTGCAAATACGCAAAATTCTAAGACTTCAAAACAATCATTCAAATCCATATAACAAATTTTTTTTAAAAGAAAAATTACATCTTTTTAGTAAATACTAAGTCATTAAAATAAATTTGAATTCAAATAAATGACATGTAATTCGTTAAACCTATTAGAAATGTGCTATAGTATAAAATCTTAAGATAAAATTTCTAAAACTGATATCTCTTTAAAAAGGTTAAAATTTTGGCTATAATTAAGTCTATTAAAAATTGAAATAAGTGAATTGCAATGGAAAAACCTGCATAAACAAAACATTATGTTTTTAAAAAATAGTAACCATGAACGATTCACAACTTTGTTAAAAACATTAGTATAAGTCTTAGAACTTTGACATAGAAAAGAAAAACTTGCAGAAACTAAACATTAATTTGCAGCAAAAAAGTAATTATTAAAGATTAATAACTTTCTTAAACACACAATTGTAAATTTCTGGACTTGGAGCTATCCCTATTAGGCTGACAAATGATCTTACCCTGGAGAGGCCAACATAAAGTTGCCCATAACTAAAAACTGGTTTAGTCAAAACTAAACTGATTCTTTCAAAAATCTGGCCTTGTGACTTATTTATAGTCATTGAGAAAGCTAGACGTACTGGGAACTGTTTTCTTTTAAAAGAAAATGACATGTTGTTGTCCGATGGAATCAAATGTATCATAGGAATAAAAAATGTCAAATAAATTCGTAATATATAAATCCGTGAAAAAAACTGCCTTCGACAAAATACTAAAATAGAGATCTATCGACAAAGACTACTCACTTCTGCCTAGCTTAATAGTATGAGATTGTCGCAGCTGATTCTCTCTGGTTATTTCAGTTTCCGTTTTTAAAGACGCTATATGTTGAGCCACCTCATGTGACATTTTTAGCGGCAATCATTGGACGATTTTCTAGCGTTGCCATTTGGGGAGTTGTAATGAGAATTTTTTTTTTTATCGCCGTGTAAGAGAAATATATATATAGATGTTGCAGACCCTTTGCAAAGAAGATAGCATTATTTTAACATTGAAATCTTTATACCTCAGAAAAAAAGGATTTTCTGATCATTTCATATATTGATAAACTTTTGATCATGATAAATCATATAGAATTTTTTTTTATTTAATTTCGCTTAAATTCATTTTCTATAAGTCAAGTGAGTAATCCTTACTTTTTAAACTTCAAACGAATAAAACTTTCTTAATTAATGTAGAACTGAAAAATAATTTTTAAAAGATTATCTCAAATCAGGCTTTCCAACACTGTGATTTACAAGAACATTCTAAAAAATTCCTTCTATTTCAAGTTTAGTTTGGCAGTGGAGTTAAATTCTTTTTATTGTTATAAATTCTTTTTATCTTAAGCTAAAATAATATTTTCACAAGATTTCAAATATATTGAAAATGTATGTAAATAGTATTTTTTTAATGTACATTTCAAAGTGTTTTAGGAAATCTCTGGTTGTTTTTTAAGTTGATAGTATTTTTTTATTATTGAAAAATAAATTATCATTGAAAAAGTAATTTAAAAAAAATAGTACAGCACTGTTTAATTATAAAATTTTTTTCCCAAATAATATTAATTATTCCTTAACAGAGCCTTAAATGTTCCTTTTTGTATTTTTACAATAATAAAATTTTCAAATGTGGTTTATGGATACACTTTTAGAAAAAGTTGAAAAGGAAAATATTCGTGTCATTTCATTTTCCTTAACAAACCAACAACCAGTTTTACATTAGTAACAAATGCAAAGTAGAAAAACTATAATTTATTTCTAAACTTAATTAATTATGTGACTACCTCAGTGTTTTTTTTAAAAGAAAAAGAAAACAAGCTAAATGCTTAAAAAAATACTCTTTAAATTTTAAATCAAACCTTCCCAAATTTTATTTTGTCCTGTTAATTTGATATTTTCTAGCTCCATTACGACCACCAACAAATGTCAGAGTTGAAAGAATCAGCCCAACTAGTGTTTCAGTATCATGGCGAGGTGTATTACCATCAACTGAAGAAGAACCAATAAAAGGATACAAGGTAAAAGTAACTCTTTTCTTATAAAATATCACTGCTATTGAATTAATCATAATGTTTCTTTTGATGTTAATAAAATATAATTTGACTTCTTAAATTTTTTTTTTATACTCTATTTTAATGGACAAATGATAAACCGTTTGAGTGAAAAATCTAGCTTAACTGTAGAAAAAAAATTCGCCTAGAATCCCTGATAATATTGCTTACTTTATCGTACTAATATTTGCTGCTTCATAGAAATCAGTCCAATATATGACGAAAAGTAAATTATAAAAAACTTGAAATTTAATTAATAATAAGCTTTCATAACTTTTTTGCTTAATGTCAGTTTATTTTGTTTGTTTAGATAGACTGTTCTAAAACAATAGCTGATTCATCTTGTACATATTTTAGATATCTAGAGTGTTGTACAAAAGTGTCCAGAAACTATATTTTATAACTTCTTCTCGTTTTTGGCTGTTAGTATACATAACCGAAAAAAAAAGCATAAATCTTTTATAAGATAAATATAAAAGCTGTACTGTATACTATATATGTAGTTGTTTTGAAAGATAAATAATTTTCATTTCATTTTTTTTTATTGTTTTCAAATTAAAGTAGCAATGTAATGACCAGAAACTTACAAGTATGAAACTCATTATTTTGAATTCAGGTTCGCTATTGGGAATCTGACCAAGATATGACAAGTGCAAAAGAAGTTTACAGATATTTGGATGGAAATGACTTGGAAGTTGTAGTATCTGGCCTTACTATGGGCAAAGTTTACAAGCTTAGGGTTCTAGCTTTCAGTAATGGAGGTGATGGCAAAATGTCATCTCCTGTTCGGGAATTTAAAATTGGTTTGTATAATTTTCTTGTAGTATTTTAAAATTATGTTAAATTAAATCAAAAGTGGTATTTTTTGACGATTGTTTTTTAATATTTATAAATTAAAAAAACTAAAGTTGCATTGTAAAACCAACAAAGTAGCATTTATAATAAACTTTTACTCTTTTTATTGTTGATAGTTGAACTTTTGCCTGTTTAAAATAAGAATATTTTCTATCATGTACTTTTTAAAGTGATTGAAAACTCATAAAATGAGACTTTTAAAGATATTGATTAAAGAAAATTGATAGTAGTAATTTAAGTTTTTTCAAACATTCACTAATTCATTTTTATAAAGTTATAAGAAATTAAACTGCAAAAATGCCAGTTAAATTGCCAGTTTTAGCAATTTATTTGGCCTTTTTTCTTTCTTTTTTTGCAGTTTTATTTAATTTTTCTAAATTACTGATTTCACTTTTATGAATATTGAGCATATTTGATCAAACCTTTCTATTTTGTTTTATCCCTACTGCTCAGAAGTCAATTTTCAAACGGTTTTTTTTTTGTGCCTAGATATAGACTGATAAATAAGCTGTAATTAGTTGTCCTTGTATTTAAATTTATCCCTGAACTGGAATTTTATTTCCTTTTTATGTATGAATCTTGTTGTTTTTTCATAATACTGTAATTTCTTATTTGTTGCACGTTTTCTCTTGCCATCTCATGTTAAATGGAAAATTAATGATCATCATTAAAAAGTTAATAAATTAGCAATAGATTTATTGTAACTCATTTAAGCACCTCCAAATGATGAGGAAGGATTTATCTATCAAAGATTCTCATGACCCATAAAATTTGTGTTTACAAGTCTTTATTTGTTGATTAGCTTCCTTTGAAGAGGATTTTGTTTGAAAACTTAAAAATATGCAATAAAATGAAATTCATATTATTTAAATGATTAAGAAAATAAATACCCTTAAATAATTTCTTTTACTTATATGTTCATTTATTAGAGGATAATATAAAATAAATATCTTCATTAGTTAAATAAAATAATAATAGAAGGAATTTCATATATTTTAATCCTATGCTTTATAACAAGTAATGTATGCAAATGTGATTAAACATTTATTAAAAGACTTATACTAGTTTAATTAATCTGCACTTTTACCTCTTTAATGTAATGTTACACTTATATAATATTACACTTTAATAAAATATTATATAAGTATCAAAATGATATGAATTTATCGAATATTGATAATTTAGATTCATTTTGATATTTGAGTACAGTACTAACTATTTATGTAATTTTACTCTCAGGGAGAAGAAAAGCCAATATAAAGCAATATAATATTAAATTTTATTATTAAAATATCACATGACTTGGATGAAAGTATTTATAGATTATGAATGAAAGTTTTTGCATTTTCAAATTTACTTCTTAGAAAATTTAATAAGACCTTGCTTTAGACTATATTTCTATTTTAATTCGTTCTTGTAAATATTTTGCTGATTTCTTGTCAATTCTAAAAATGTGTATCAATAGTGCAATAAATTTAATTTGTTTTATTAAAAGTTAGTAGATTTTAATTTATTTAAATTTCTGTAGGTGAGGCTTCAGCATCATATCGAAAAAGTGTTGCATCTCTCATTAATTATGAAGCTGGAATTTGTATATCAATTACATTTTTCCTTATATTTAAGCATCATTTTGTATTTGGTATGTGGTTTTTATTTTCTCTTAATATATATTGATTATGTCAATTTCTTAGTGACTTAAATTTTTTTTTCCTTATAGGTCTGGAAGGTTAACTTTAAACAAAAAACTGTGATTTTTATACAAGTGCCTTTGCAGTGTGTTCTAATTTTTCATTGTTTTTTCTTTTGTATTATGTCTGTGTTTTAAAACATCAGTCATCTATTTTTCACAAAAATTCATAAGTTTTTTTCTAAGCATATTCATTTTGAAACAATTGGGAAATCTCATGGATATAGTTATTGTTGGTAATGGAACTAGTGATAAATTTTGTACATTTTTCTTTATAACCGAGTGATTTTTATGACAATGAAATATTTTGATTTTTGATATTCATATTTTGGAGTTTTTTTTATTATCTGTTTTATATGTCAGTGCTATTATTTTGCATCTGGTTTGGAAATTTACATATTTCGAAATTCCTTTTTAGATGTTTCAGTTTCCCAATATAATAATGAGTTAATAAATATCTTTATTTTGCTGAAAGATGGCATGACATTTTTTAATTAGTTTTAGTATTTGATTTAATGAGAATTCACATTTATTCAATTAGTTTTTTATTTACTTTTCTGTTGAAACTCTATATTTAATTTCAAGTTACATAAATTTTTATAGATTTCATAACTTAGAGTAATTTATGAATTTTAATCATAATAGAATTCAAATCATAATTTACATAAAATTTTTATATTCTTTTATTGTAAAGTGAACAGTAAACGGCATTAATTCATTTGTCAAGTATGATAGAAAAATATATGGGACTACAATACTTTTTGCTTTAAGCTATCAAAAATTTGTTTAGATAGACTTTTTCACTTCATATAAATAAATATAAGTATAAATAAGATATACTATATATTTTGAAATTTACTGCAATTTTTACTTGTAATATTATTTAATAATATTTTAAGTGTATAGATATTCTTGAAATCATTATTATCTTCGCTAATTTGTTATTTTTTTTAGTCTTCATGATTAATCATATTACTTAAATTAATAAAATGATATTGAGATTTTAATTTTTTAAGGAATTTATTTTGAGGTGAGCTGTATGGCGAATATAATAAGAAAATGTACCTATTTTGCAATGATTATAGGGACCATATATGTCAAATTTAAGCTGTGTATGCATATAGTTATTTGTATATGTGCAGATACAAAATATTCAAGTTATATTTCTCCCACAGCTAGTCACTATGCAATAGTTTTATACTAAGCCAGCCTTTTGATAAACAGAATATCTTTGCATGTATATTGTTATATTGTGTGTATTATAATTTTACAATTTTAAAAATTATACATCTAAGCACACATACACTTATATATAATCATCAAAACATCTTTAATATACATAGAAGTATACAAATGTTTGCTTTAATGTTAATAATAAATTTTCTTATTTTTGTTATATGTAAATAGCATTTCGAAAGCTATGTGGCATTACTATTTGGTAAATTATAAAACAAATATTTAATTTTCAGAGAGCTTAAAAATAAGTATGCTTTTTTTAGATCTTAGTGTCAAATGTAATAAATATAGCAGTTTTATCTACTTTTTATTCTATGGTTGAAACATTATTTTATGAACATTCTAAATAAATAACTTTTTTATGTACCTCCTTTTATGACTTATCATATAGTGTATCACAGTCATACATACTTTTTTGTAAGGAGTGCTTCAGTGCGTTCATATCCGTCCACTTTGTGCATTGTTGTATTCCATTTTTTGTACAGTTTTCTGTTAATGATGAAGTACCTTTTTGATATTTTCTTTTCTTTAAAATCCGTCCATTTGAAAGAGTTTTACTATTTCATATTAACCTAGAAATCTCTTTTTTTCCTATATTTTCCCAAAATGTATGTATTTTTAAAATTTATTTTATTTATTGTTGATTTTGTTCAGTAGATCTGATTTTATTTATTACAGATCAAAAACTTTATTTTTTTTTTAAATTAATTTTTTTGTTTGTCTGAATAATTTGATTAAGAGCTTTATTATGCAATTTACTGCTTATACTTTTTTCGTTTTTGTTTTGTGGTCAAACTGAAATATTCTAAAATTTGATTTTTTTATGATTTGTATTTTATTTTAAACATTCCCATGAGTTACTGTATCTTACATTCGTATTATATTTTTATTTTACGAAGTCAAGTATTATTGAACAATTTATTTTCATGATAACATTATTTGAATGACAATAATGCATAGATTAAAATTTTATGGTTGAAATAAAAATCCCATTTATTTACTAATAAAAGATTTTTCTATATATAACATTAGGAAAATAATTTATATACATTATACAATTACTTGTATTCCGACTACCCTGGCTATAAACTGTAATTTTCATTCCACCGCATTCTCAGGGAGAGATATAAACCAAATATAACCGTTTAGTCAAATTATAATTAAAGAAGTTAAGAACTCCCTTTCATATTTATAAGCGTTATTATGTTATAATTAGATTTTATAATTTCATTAAAATTTTGAAATGCTGCAGATGGCAGTACAAAAAATTAAATTGCTCAAACAAAAAGAAATATGTCACTATTATTGTCTATGTTTTAAACAATTCAATGACTGAACATATTAAAAATACTCTGTGGAATTAAACTTATTATATTTTATATTGACAGATTTTAATGTTTATAATTTCAATGAATGAATTTTTTTTGAAATTTAAAATGTTTAAGTTATTTAATTAGAATAATTGTTTAATTAAAAATTAAATACTCTCTTAACTTTTCCTTATTGTTATTGATTTACCATTTTACCTGAATAAAATGTATTTGAATAAAACTGTCTTGTTTTATTAGTTAATTTATGAACTTTATTAACAACAGAAATGTATTGAATCACTATAGCTTTTCAATAATTCTGTTTGCTGAACAGAGGTAAATTTTTAAAAAGTAATTCTGTGAGATATTGCTATTAAATTTTATGCTTAGAAATTAAATTTAGAAATTTGAAAAAAAATCATGTTTATAATAAATTTATGAATAAAAATTCATCATTAATAAATAAATAAATACAAAAAAATACTCTGATTTATCAAATTGAACAGTTTACAAGTTGTCCTGACCTGTGTTGGTTAATAGTTGATAAAAAGCATGAGCATGTGCAATTTTCTCTGAAAAATCAGCATCTATTCCAAATGAACACTTATGTTTAGTTAAAGATTGTTGATGAAAAATGAGGTTAGTATAAGTCTGAAACTAAACTACTAAGTTCTGGGTAGTAAGAGAAGAAACTTCACAAAAAAGTGAACAATGGCATTCACTTTTGAGGGCATAAGGGTTGGGCATACTTGCAACATTTTTTTATTGACAAGGAAAATAACATCTCTTTTGAAGAAAAGAGAAATAAAAAAAAGAAAAAAGAATGAATTAAAAATTTGGATATCGCAGGAAAAACATCCAAAATCCTCAGGAATTTTTTCTTCTCTTTCTTGTATGCTTGCTGCTCAAAAATGACAAATTTCTCAAACAATAGAGGGCACATCATGTGTTTTTGGTTGGTCTTTTTATGACCATTATGGAAGCAGATATTTGATTGTCTCAGAAGGCATTATGTTGAATAACCCCTTCTCTTTGTCCCTTTGCTGGATAACCGCTCCCCAAAGACCCTCCATGTTTTTGAAAGAGGTCACGTTGTTAGTTTTAGTATTGAGATGTGATCTTGGGGCTTTGTGTTGCTTTTTAGGAATTTATTTGGTTTTGTTTTCATTTTAATGACAGCAGCGTGCAGCCACATGGACCTCATCAAGCTGAGGATTTCCTAGAATGTATTTATTGGAGAGACGAGCCATCCAAATATTCTGATCTGAACTCAACATAGTATGTTTTCAATTATCTTAACAGACAAGTTGCTGCTTTGAATCTGTGGAGTCAGTGGCGTAGCTACCTAGGGGCTAGGCGGGGCAGTGCCCCGGGGCCCTCAAGCTCAGGGGGCCCTCGAATCCTTACCAGAAATCTCGATCGAACTGAACTTTTGGAAATTTCTCCCATTTTCAAAATAAATATGACAAGTTGCAATCCCACTTTAATCATGACAACTCAGTTGAGAGAAATTCAAAAGTTATGCCTAGGGAATTCCCCTAAATTCTTTCTGTAGGTTGGCAGTGTTGTCAATTTGACTGATAGTGATATGTGCGTTTTATTATTCATCGATGTGCGTTTTATTGTGAATTTGAGTTAAGATTTTTTTTCCAGAACGGTTAAAAAATTAATGCTGTATCAGGTGTAAGTAAGCTAAGGTCAATAAACTTTTTTGTACTGGTCAATATAGTGGTTCAATTTTATTTGATTTTACCACTCATATTGATGTCCGTTAAGTCAATAAATCGTGTCAAATCTATAGATTTCGGCTACAGCTCATTGTATAACTCGAAATATCGTGAAAAATGCAAGTCACATGCAGTAGGTACATTAATTCAGGTCCGCGGGCAGGAGATCGCTCATGGTCTCTGTAATGCCTTTCCATTCCAATAAATAAGCAGGCCAGATTTTTAAAACAATAAAACTTTATTTAAAAACAAAAGAAATAGGCATCGTTTTCCAGTAAGAGCTTCCAGCTCTTAGAATACCAAGGGAGACCCTCTCCCGATTATTATTTTTTTTGTCCAATGGCAGGCACTGAATTTTGAATCTTTGCCTATACTATGCCAGAATTGTTGCTCATTTCGCGTTACCCAGTGGGCACCTTGCCCACGCCACACTGCCACAAACCCGTTTATAGGGTGGGCCACATTCACACATCATACACACAACAGAGGATAGCACAAAGAGAGAGAGAAGCATCCATGCCCAGAGCGGGATTCGAACCCGCAGCCTATGGCTTCGCAGTCAGGCACGCTAACCGCTCGGCCACCTGGCCGGCCCTCTCCCGATTATATCAAACATACATCTACCTTTCTCTCTCTCGCATCCCTCCGACGGGATGACAAAATGCGCCAAGTGCACCTTGAAAGGTCGCCAAACAGTTGCCAACCATTACAGTCTCCACCGTTAAATGTGGTAACACTAACGGTGATAATTTTTTTTCTTCCGGGGATTCCCCGACGACACTTGTAGCGTATCATTGTGTTTCTCTTTCCTTTTATTTTACTTTTAACGTCGTCAGTGAACAGTGAGTACCTACCTACTCGAGCACAATCCAATATTGTATTGTTTAAATAAATTAGAAAACTAAAATAATGGATAAGAAGAAACCCAGTGGTGCATTTAAACGCAAACAACGCCAAGAAAGAGAAGATAGTAAATAAAAATTGCCCAAAATTGACAAGTTTTTTAGTCAGCCTTCTGCAAGTGCATCTGGCCAAAATATTTCTATTGATAGTGACTCAAATAATGTGGTAACTGCAGTGTTGGTTGAGAAGCCTACTGAAGAAGATTCGACAATTATTGCAGTTGGAGATACCTCCGCCGCCGATCATGTGAACGTGGATGATGTTTGCATGACACACATAAGAGCGGGGGGTTCTCTACATTTTTCGAAAATGTGTACGACAAATCTTCTTATGACTTGGGAAATGACTTTATGATGGTTAATGGTTACAGCCTTCTGGACCTTTTCCAACAGACATCAACCAGAACAATAGGTGTTTTTCAAAATCGTACTACGTTTCGTGTTCTAAATATGGGCCAGTTAATCGTTTTTGGTTGTGTTATTCCCAAATACTAGACGCTGCCTATTGTCAACCCTGCTGGTTATTTGCTTCACAAAAGAATAATGTTTGGTGTATGGGAATTTGAGATTGGAAGCATTTATCAGAAAGAATTAAACAACACAGTTGTTCGAGTGGCCATTCGGAAGCATGTGCTGTGTATGAATTTTGGAGAAAAAAAAAACGATACTAATACTATCGATAAGGAACTTGAAAATGAAATTCGCAAAGAAGCATCATTTTGGAAAATGGTTCTTCAAAGGTTATTCGATATCATACTTACCCTAGCAAAGAGTTCTTTGGCTTTGAGAGGACATCAAGAAGACTTAAGTCAGAAAGGATACCACGGAAATTTTCTGTCCTTTGTAGAGCTTGTCGCCCGATATGATCACATTTTGCGGCAAGTTTTGGATATGCCCAAAGGTAATAATAATTATTTCTAAGTTTTTTTNATCTCACTTTCCCATCCTTAAACAAAGGCCAACACCAGCAGATGTTGCAACTGTAAGGGGTCAATATTTCTTTCCTATCAGAGAGAGAGCATTGGAATGCGTAGTTATTAATTAATGGTCAAAGGGGTGGACACTAATCTGTGAAGATAAGGCACGAATTTCAACTCGTTTACACTCTCAGTTCAGTTAAGGAATCCTGCAAATAAGTGTCACAAATTAAACTATGACGAGCAGTAAATGTAAAACGTTCTTCATTTAAGATAAGATGGACATAAACTGAAAAATGGATGTAATCAAGCCAATATTTGCAATAAAAATAAAAGTTAACACATATTTTGTTACTACATATCTATTATTTTTCAGTCATTTATTTAAATAATGTATAATAAAAGGAGGAGTTTGGAACCATTAGTTAAATTGTCTGAGGAACGGATATAGTGAACTCCCGGTTATAGTGAACCATAATTTCGGTCCCTTGAAGGTTCACTATAGCGGGGTTTGACTGTATTTGACATGCTGAAAGAGCTACTTCTATTTGTGAACTAAACGCAAATTATAAAACGCGATAATTTCTAACTGTTAAACTTGTTGCGGGAGGAAAATACCACACGGATTGCTCTACAGACCACAGGAATATGTAAATAAGAAGTTGAAATTTGGCATGCTGAAAGGGCAACATTTGTTTCTGAATTTAACAGTGAGTTTTTTTTTCCGTCAAAATTCTAATTTGTTCGAAAGCTATTGTGATTTTAAGTGCTTTTTTTACAAATTTTTTAACTTTTGTTTGTTTTACATTACATTTCGCTTAGCTACTCCTAATCTATACGACATCAATTATGCATCCAAAACTTTACAAAAATGCGACATCAATTTGGGCGAGGCGAGTAAAGTTTTAGCAGAGACCAAAGCAAAGTTGCAAATTTATAGAAATGATTTCGAATTATTCAAGTGCAAAGCCAGTGAAACTGCAAGAAAATATGGTATTGATACCCATTTTCAAGAAAAAAGGCAAAGAAAAGTTAAAAAACATTTTGATGAATTAGCTGCTGATCACCGATTTCCAAACCGAGAAAAAATATTTAAAATTGAGATTTTCAATAATGTACTAGACACAGTAATATCTCAATTAGATACACGTTTTATTGGTATGAGTGCAGTCTGTCATATATTCGATTTTCTAACACCAACATTTTTATTACATGTTGATGAAGCAACTTTATTACAAAAGTGTGACGAATTCCAAAGAAAATATTCAGATATAATAGGCCCTAGTTTTTCACTTCAATTTATTAATATTTACCACCTAGTTTTTCCTCAACTAACTCAAGCATGGACTGTTCACCAATTATGTAAGGAAATAATGAGCAAATATGGAGTGCTAGAATGCGACCTAACGGAAGTATTTACAGCAATGTTATTATTCTTTACAATTCCTGTCACTTCTGCAGCAGCTGAAAGGTCATTTAGCAAATTAAAAATAATAAAAAAATATTTAAGAAATAATATGGGCCAAACTCGACTCCGACATTTATTGCTAATAGCAATTGAAAACAAAACCGCATCAAGCCTGGATTTAAACGAAGTCATTGATACTTTTGCGAAAACTAAAGCTAGGAAAAAATTGTAAATATTATTGTTATTTAGTCAGTTGGTAGGCCCTATCTTTATATAATAAACCCTTGAATCTTCTCTATTTCGTTTAATTAGCCAAACCTACACCAAGTATTAATTGTAATTTATGTTGTTACTGTTTAATATTTTTATTACCTGCCCTGCAGTGCGCAAAAAAGAGCTTAGTAGTCTAAAGTATTTGTATATTTCATATTTTTATTTGATAAAACCTAATCAGTTTACATAGCAGTGGGGCCCCATTTTTTAATTTGCCCCAGGGCCCTTGGTTACCTAGCTACGCCACTAACTACCACTATAAATATTAAAATACCAATTCACTAGTATATTAGACATGTTAACTCAATTCTATTTCGAGGTACCTTTTGATAGAAGATGGTTGACATAGTCGATATTACGTTCCCGATATAGGTGACCCGGACGTGATATGACTTTGTCAACATCAATTGATGGTTCACATTTAATAGTTGATTTGCTTATAAAATAGCTCTAAAAAATCTGGTGAAGTAAATACAATTCTCCCACATATTAAAATAAATAAAGAAAAAAATGAGCGAAAAATAAATAAATAGCATTAATCAATAGTGGAATTCATCGAATTCTATCATAGATAAAATTCTGGAAGGGGAGCAGTGGTGAGTAATGAGTGTACTTCTATAACCATTACATCATGAGCTAGAACAAGGGTTACACCATGTCTGTTCTTCATTTCCTATTTTACTCCCTTCCACAATCTAATTAGATGCATGGAAAGCTAATACCACCAATACATTGCAGTTAGGAGTGGGCAAAATCTTTACTAGAACCAATTTTTGCAATGTTTCCAAGACTAGTTTCCACAAAGAACTGTGATGTACTGTTTAGTTAGAGAAGAGACTTTTCTGCCAAGATAGTGTGTTTTGCTATTAGTAGTGGTTTTGTAAAAAAGTATATGTAAATATTTATTTAGTAATCAAGAAGACCTGTTTAGTGCGCATTTCCACAAAATTTCTTGTTTCTATGTTCATCCTTTTTCAAATTAGACTCAAAAATTAGGTTGTAAGCAACTGATAAGATATAAGAGGTGATAAGATATTAACTTGAATCGTCGTTCCCATGAGAATCTAATTATTGTACATTGACAGTATATATGGACAAAACTATGATAATTTGTCTTGACTGTCCCGTCCTTAACAAAACATTTTTTTTAATGTAGAGGCTTAAAATTGTTAATATCTTCTCAAATCAGAAATTTTGTAAGAACATCTGAGAAATTATGAAAATATTTATATGTTACCGGCAAAGTATGAAATCCGGCATTGTATAGAATGCCTAAAATTAGCCGGCAAAGTACGAAATGATTTATATTTCACACATTGCCTAGGCATTCTATAGAATGCCAAATGAGAAACCGGCGAAGTATAAAATACATCTCCGATTCGTCTAAATGTCATTCAGAAATGACAAATTCAAAACGTCATCCGATTTGATATTAATTTATACGTTGATATAATTAATTTATTCGATATTTTAATACTTACTGACGATAGATTACATTTATTTGATATTTTAATACTTACTGACGATAGATTAGAAAAAACATCAGTGTTTGGAGTATCAGGCAAATATATACCGGGCAATGGCACTTGTCCTTAAAAAATATCAGTGTAGGGTATACCGGGCAGTGGCACTGAACCTTAAAAAAACATCAGTGTAGGATATACCGGGCAATGGACCTAGTATATATTTCGAACATTTACCAAAGGTCTAGTCATACTAGGTCTAGCTAAGTGCCATTGCCCGGTATATCCTACACTGATCTTTTTTTTAAGGTCAAGTGCCATTGCCCGGTATACTCTACACTGATGTTTTTTTAAGGTTCAGTGCCACTACCCGGTATACCCTACACTGATGTTTTTTTTAAGGTCAAGTGCCATTGCCCGGTATACATTTGCCCGATACTCCAAACACTAATGTTACTTTTAATCTATCGTCAGTAAGTATTAAAATATCGAATAAATGTAATTATATCCACGAATAAATTAATATCAAATCGGATGTAATAAATATTTCGCACTGTGATTATCAACATTCAGCTGTGAAAGTCAACAACCACCGATTTTGGTCATTCACAGTAACAACATGCACATTATTTACATAATAACTTCATCAGGATGTTTGTTTCATACTTTGCCTAAATAGCATTTGGCATTCTATAGAATGCCTAGGCATTTCATACAATGCCTAGGGAAAGTATGTAATACTTCTCACATTTCATACTTTGCCTAAAGACATCCGGCATTCTATACAATGCCAGCATTTCATACTTTGCCGGTAACATATTTATACATCAAAATTGAATCTGGAAAAGAATTAAAAGCATCAAAAAATATATTTTTTTTATCATTGTGGAGAGAGGGGAATGTCAAAACATATTAATTATCTTGGTTTTGCTTTTATATTAATGGTAAAGTGAAATATTTTGATAAAAAGATTGTTATAATTTTTTTTCAAGCCAATTTCAGTTTCGCTATATAAGTCAAAACAGCAAAATTTTTTCCCCCAACACAAGTTAGGTCTTTTCACTAGGAAATGGGCTTCCTTTAAAGTAAGTAAAGGGTGCACGCGCGTGACATTCTTAAATAATCGATAAAAATTTGATTTTAAAAATTCAAAAAGTTTCAAGCAATTCAGGCCTCGTCGTCCATCGAAGAAAAAAAAATCGGGTCATTAATTTTTGAAACAGTATATAAATACTANTGGTCACCCACCCACTTACTGATCACAGCCAGTGATACTTGACTTCGTGTTCTACTGGTACTAATAATATTTTTCATTTTAAAACTATTTTATTTAGATCATAAAGTCTTAAAACTTTCTTGCACAATTTAAATAATGGAGCGCTGAACAATTCCTAATAGCTTAATATCTATACAGAAAATTTTACCGTTGCATTAACAGCATAATTTAGTCACTATTTTTTCATAAAAGCAATCATATTTGATTGAGATTTTTAATCTAGTAAAGATTTTTAATCTTTAAATAATTTTAAAGTAATTTTTTCAATTATCTTACAGAAAAAAAAAAGAAAACTAATAGTAATTTACTAAATGATTTCCTAATTCGCCATTTAAAAATTCTTTGATAAAATTACTGAGGTGGGTTTGTTGCTGGATTGGTTGAAAATAATAAATAATTGCATGAACTTGAATTCATCATCTTAAAAATTTGAATGTGCAAAATTTTTACTTAAACTATGAAATTTTCATTATTAATTGAAATAAGAAAATGTTGAATTTAAAATCCTTGTTTACTTTGGTAGAATATACTAGTCATCTGAACGTTCGTCTTTTATGTTATTTTTTAAATCGTTTACAAAAAAATATTTTTTTTATCTTTAATGTGTCCGGTGGGTGCATGTGTTAATTAAGAACACTATCATATTGCTCATTTCTGGCATAAAGTCTCGCTCTACACCCTTTTACTTTCCAGATGCAAACCAAGCTGTCTTATTCTTTAGATCTCCATGAAAATAATACAAGTATTTACTTATCGTGTTTCAGGATTTTTTTTCTTCCAAACTTTGAATTGTGAAAAAAATATCTCCATGTTGTATCTCCATTCTCCACTAAATATACTATATTGACAACACGTGGTGGTACAATCTTTAGGGGTTGCTGAAGAGAACTAAAATTTGAAACCTGTTTCATTCGCCAAATGTTTGGCGATGGACATTAGTTAAAATTCAAGAGTCCCCACTTTAAAAATTACATTTTCCCCTTTGACATAGTGCTGGATCATATCTATTGTTATGACCCTCTACCCCACCTTCAGGTTAGAATATCCGAGGCAGGCCCGTAGCCAGGGGGGGGGGGGCCGGCGGGACANAGCCCGTAGCCAGGGGGGGACTGTCGGGACAAATTTTAACTTCATTAATTCAAACTTTTTAGTCTTTCTTTGAGCCTCTCAGTAAAAAGAAAAACAAAAACTGTCGAATCAAACCTTTTCCCAGTACACCACCTTCGCTAGTGCATCATCATCACTCGACCTTGTGGCTCATCTTTCCTTCGGTTAGACTACTCCCCCGAAGTCGATTGTTTTTCAGCATATTAAATGATGCAATTTCCGAATCTACGCAGATTTCATTGACATAGAAAACCTCATGGGAGAAATGGAAGTATGAGCATCAAAGTGGAACCTGCTTGAACCCCTTAGTAGACCAGATACGGCACTTTCAGCAATGGAAGAATGTGACAGTATCTTTTTCCCAAACATTTATTGCTTGTTATCAATATTGGCTACGTTGCCAATCACAACAGCAACTGCAGAAAGAACCTTTTCTACTCTTAAACGCGTAAAAACAGCAACAAGAAATGTTACTAAAGAAGAAAGGCTGACAGGGCCAACTTTATGCAGCATATTTCGGGATATTCCGGTTTGTCCTAAAAAAGTAATCGAAAAATTTTTTTCAAATCCCCGTCGCATGTCTTTGTAAACTTTGTTTACAAATTGATTATAATTATTATGTAATATTAATTGAAAAATAATTATTATGTAATATTTTTTAATTACTAGTTTAACTTTTGCAAACAGAATAAGCAATATTTGTTACAATGTTTTCCCCCTACTTTGCATGTCTGTAACTGTCCTTGCTTCTTACCATGCATATCCCCCCCCGAAAATATATCCTGGCTACGGCCTTGATCCGAGGGTAAACAGGCCTGTCCCCCCTATTGCTACTAAAAGTAACCTTGATGTTTTTGTTTCATCCCTGATTGAATTGTGACCAATGAAAAAGTTCTCCATGTATGATAAATGAATAATTAAATGACTACGTCAATAGACAGTTAGGCCATATGTGTGAAAAACTAACAAAATAAGCTACTCATGGAAATAAAATACGTTATAAAAATTTTTTTGATTGCAATATTTTGGAAGCTCGTATGTGTACAGTGCCCAAAATGAAAAATGGATTAGTCTAAATAACTTTTGATCTAATGATAGCATCTTCACGTTTTAGACTCAATCTTAAGGCCTGGTTTCTTAGGACCGGACGCCGTCAGCTGGAAATCAGCGCTAACCTCTGATTGGTCCATTTGTGAGTTTGATAGTATACGTCATCGAGTTCAAGATGAGCGTTCGATGACGTACACTATCAAACTCACAAATGGACCAATCAGAGGTTAGCGCTGATTTCCAGCTGACGGCGTCCTGTCCTAAGAAACCAGGCCTTTAATGGTTCAAGGATGTGACCTCAAATATTATAGTTAATTAATGGAGGCGATATTTTAAGTTACAAAATCAGACGTAAAAACGTACTTTATCTGAATAAACATACCTTTTTTTCGACGGATTTGGACCCCCACGATATAGCGGGTAGCCATAATCTAGGAAATATGGTCTCAATAGTTTGGCCAGGAGAGCAGTTCAAAGTTAGATCCCCATAATGTTAATTTTAGTTTGTGCGTATTACACTATATCTCGAAAACTTTTCAAACGAATTGAAAAACTATTGCTATAAACTATTGTTATAAAATTCTATTATTTGTTATAATATTACTATTGTTATAAAATTCGTTTATCCAAAAGACAATTCCATGCCAAAAATAATTTTTAGTAAATATTTATTATTTTTTATTTAATAATGGACCAAAAATGTTTGAGTAGTAAGTTATGAATTTTTTACACCGTTTTAAAGAATGCAGTTTTACGTGGCAAAATTTGTGCAAAATCGGTTGAATAGTTCCTGAGAAATTGCCCATGAAAATAAAAAAGTCGTATTTTTAAAATTAAAAGGGCAGTCAGTTCATTATGAGGCAGCGCCCCTAGTACCGTACGATGACATTTTCGATCATGAGTTGCTATTTTCAATCCTTATGATGAGCCCTACCCCCTCTCCGAGTTTGTACGTAGAGTTCAGAAACTCCCTGTATAGTTTAATTGTTCATTTGCGATTTGGAACTTTTTTAAACACAAGTTATTTTTTTAATAATTTTATATCCATTTGTGTAAGATTGCGATTTCTTGTAGATCGATGTCATATATTTTGAGACAATGCTTTTATTTTATAAGGATAGTTTTTATCGATTATTATATCAATAAATTAATGCCCAATATTATAAACGGAATGTTCACGATGAAATCAAATTTTCTAGGGAAATAATTATCATCGTTGCAGCTGCAAATTTTTTTTTCTCTATTTATTATTAAAGTCTGTATTCATATTTTCTAGACATAAAATAATAGTAATAAAATGAAAATTATTTTTCAAGTTTTGTACAACTTACAAATTATTGTATAATTATTTGAAACCCGTCTTGATATATTTTATTTAATAAAGGAAAGTGCCTTGATATATTTTATTTTATCAAAGAAAAATATTTCGAAGCTTTTTTTGTATTTATTTTCTAAAACAGGTGTATTTTTGGAATCATTTTTTAATTTTTAGTCTTATATAATTGTAAATTGAATCTACACATTAATTAAAAAAAAAATGTAAGTTCATTATTTTAGAGACTGCGGCAATAGCAGGAAAGAGTATAACCGTGAAAGTTGATTTTAATTTTAAAATTAAAACTACAGATTAAAAAATAGTTATTTTAGCTGTACTATACTTTAAAAAAATATATTTTAGTATAATAGAATTACTTTAAAGCTAATTAAACAATTTTTTCTCCAACTATATCCAATAATGTATTAAATCTATTGGAATTACTTAAGCTTTGCCTGACAGACTTATTCTGTTTTGAAGGCGTTGTCTTTACCAATCATAAAATTACGCAGTTGTTTGTATAAAATTTGATTAGTGATATTGACTCGAAAATTTCCCTTAGGCGAAATAGATCAATGTCCTAACAATATGAAAGGAGAATATAGCATAGTCGAACTCATTTAAAATTATCCATATTTTCTACGATTAATTTTCAAAATTCATGTAAGAAAAGTATATTTTGTTAGCGAGTTGTTGCATTAAATATTTTTATTTGAAAATAAAGTTTATTGCTCTTTCTTATCCTTTTTAATATTTTTTAAAGGATGGTTCAAAAAATGTAATCTTTCTCATATTTTAAAGTGTTATTATTTAATTATGAAAAATATTGTAAGCCACTAAGAAGTTCCAAAGGCATTATTTAAAGAAGGGACTATTCCCCCTTAGTTTTAGAAATTTGTAAAAAAATGACTCATTTTTTACCCTTTTCAACTAGATTAAAAATGTTTTTAAGGCATTTTGATCTTCTTGTTTACTATTTGGTGAGTCAAAGTGACTTATTTGCCCATTTTTGGAAAAGCATTTGTTAGCTGGCTTATCATACTGTAGTTTTGACTTGCAACCAAAGTTTCGTTTCGGAACTAACCAACGAGTGATAAAAAATTAGTCACCCTTAGAGAAATCATGAAAAAGATCATTTAATACCGTGTAACACCGCCTTTAGATTTGATGACCGCCTGGATTCGGTTAGGAAGTGAGCCCACAAGGTTTTGCAAGTACGTCGAATCAAGTTTAAGCCCCTCGTTGAGGATTTGATCGCGCAAATTCACCAAATTGTGAGAATGCTGATTTTGGCGTTTTACCCGTTGTTCCAACATGTCGCTCAAATTTTCAATGGGGTTCAAATCAGGTGATTTTGCTGGCCAGCCGAGATGTAATTGAGTGTCTGAGTGTTCATAAAACCAGTCCATATACTTCCAGCCCCATGAACTTTGCCGTTGTCATCTTGAAAAATAGGGGTATCGACAACACACTTTGCATGAAGAGGGTGACTGAAAGGCAACTCCTAATTGTCCAGAACTTTCAAATAAACATGTTGGATCTTATTAGTGGCCCTCTCAGTTAGGAGCCCAATCCATAATAAGAAAAACCCCCCCCCCCCCAAGTCATGACAGACCCACATCCGGCTTGAACCTATGCTTGCACACAGTCAGGATGAAATGCTTCATCTGGTCTGCGTTGCACTTGCAGACGTGCGTCTTTTGAATAAATGCAAAAACGTGATTCGTCAGACCATATTACATTTCGCCAGTCAGCAACTGCCCGTGTTCGGTGACTTCTAGGCCACTGAAGTCGCGCAGCTTTATGTGCAAGTGCGAGCAATGACCTCTTACGAGATGTTCGACTCCATATGTTCATTGCATGCAGCTCCATTCGCAATTTTTTCTCACTATAAGACTGGGATGGATCTTCATTTAGTAACTGAAGTAATTCCTGTCCAGTTTGGAAGCGATTTTGATTGAAAAGTCGTGAAACGCGTCTCCGGTCACTTTCATGCAGGATCTTTTTCCGACCACAATTCTGACGGCGTCTTTCGTGACCACGTATATTACACTACTGCTTGTAGACACGTTGAACAGTCAGCTTTGAAGCGCCAAGAAATCCAGCAACTTTATTCACCATATGACCATTGGCACGGCTAAACACAATTGCCCCCCTTTTACCACTCTATCACATCTTTGCTCTTATCCATATTTACACACAGTTTCCGCTTCAAACAAAAATATCTCACTGATAGCTACTTGTCTTTGATCAGGTTGAAGCAGTGTGCATGCAGTTGAGCACGTCACTTGACCACTGCGCCATCTAAAGAAGCCTAAGGATTCATCGGTGTTTGCGCACTAGGGTGACTAATTTTTTGTCCGGTGAGCTTATATATCGTATCGTATATCTTACGTCCCAATTACAACGGTCAATTTTATTTCGTATATCAGTTATTGCATACCTGCAAACATTGGAGAAATAAAATGACGGGGATTTTACTAGCGACATTCTTTAGGCTACGAGTAAAGTTTTGATACATCATGCATAATCATGGAAGTCAAAAAGAGAAATTGGAAATAATATAAGCACTTACATTTAGTGAAGTAAAAGATATCTATATAAATCTTAATCTAAAGAAGATTTTTTAAACCATTATTTATAATTACTTAAACTATTTTATTTTATAACTGTCGTTGAACAGCCGACTCAATTTTGGGTTTACGACTACTAACATTCAACTCCGTAGCCTTGTAATTTTGAACCCGATCCAGAAGACAAGGAAAATTCTGGTACAAGTATTGGAAGAAATTTACCTTCGTGGAGGACTTTTTGATAGAACTTATTCACATTTGAGTTACATGGAGAGGAAAATCACGAAAACCTCCCACGGTAAGTCTGACGGCAAGGGGACTCTAACTCAAGATCTGTCTACCACTGAGGATGTCAGCACAGTGGTCGGTGCAAGTTGGATTTGAAATTCATATCGACCATTCATCTCTGGAATTCAAACCCGGTTCACTTCATTGGAATTCACATTCACATCCCCTGAGCCATCTCGGCTAGACTTAAACACTCAACATATTACAATACTGCACCATTTATTGAGGAATAAGAGAAGTATTTTTGCCATCAGTGGATATACTATCAAAAAAAATAATGTTTTTTTTCAAATTTCTTCAACAAATACGAAGAAATTTGAAAATATACAGGTAAACAGGAGATAATCGTAAAATACAGGAGTCTTCGTTAAAAAACAGGAAACTTGGCAGGTACGTTATTGTCTTATTTCGCATTATTATTTTACAAAATTTATTCGCGTTGCAAGCTTTAAAAATATTCATAATAAACTAATCCAGTGCAAGTATATTGTTATTTTAATTTGATAAAAATGAAAAATAAATAGACAATTATTCGTCTTTCAAAACAACTTTAAAACACGTAACAGTTTTTATTTGCATCTTTAAACAGAATTTTATTTGCATCTTTGAACAGGTTATAAAAAAATTCACTATCACAACGCTCGAATACACTATCTGGGGCGAAGACGGGTTCTAAGGGCTTGATTGACCTCCTCTTCTCCTTAGTTTTGTATGAATGTACTACGATATTTTCCGTTTCTTTATATTATTCGTATTTAATTGTCACCAATATTTTCTGAAATTTCCTCGACGCTTTCTTTTGGAACTATGTTCAATGTAGTTTTCAGTTCCATATAGTTTCTTAACTTAAAAGTTTTCAATCTGTTTGAAAATTAAGACCGAAACTTTGAAAATTAAGATTTCTATGATTCCACCAGCTAATGGTGAAAGCATGCGAAATGTTGCCATAGGTAGAAAGTTCTGCTCTACGCCACCTGTAGCCCATTTCGATTGCGAATATTGGCCTGGGACCAGGGCCGGATTAAGCTATAGGCACACTAGGCACGTGCCTACGGCCTACGAAATTCAGGGGCCTACGAAAAACTTGGGAGATAAAAATTTGTTGACAAAAATAATTTAGCTTTGAAAACAACAAGTGTGTTTTTGCACAAAATTATGAAGATACAAATAAAAAAATAATATTTTTTGGTAGTTAATTATTTTGCAGAATCTTATGATCTAATATATTACTTTTTTTTGCGATTTTTGGATTCAACGAAATCTTGTATTATGCTGTCGAATTCCAAACTACGCAAAATGTCGTATTCAATAGACATAAGTGCGAGTGATGCCAAACGATCTTGATTCATTGTTGAACGCAAATAATTTTTTATCAATTTTAATCTGGAGAAAGATCTTTCTCCTTCTGCATTTGATCCAAGAATCGACAAATATATTCTTAATGCAATGTGAACGTTAGGAAAAGTATTCACAAGTTTATCTTTAATTTGAGCCTTCAACATTTCTTGTGCAGATTTATGTTCATACAAATTTGAAAATAGTAAAAATTCATCTACAAAGTTTTCCTCTAAATCGGATGAGTAAATTTTCACCAAATTTTGCGCTTTTAGTTTAATCTCAGATTCTGACAAATTATTGGCTGGTTTGAGTACCATTTTCTC
>NC_092214.1:76999289-77050691 GCF_043381705.1 Parasteatoda tepidariorum | reverse complement strand
AAATTTTAGTAAATGGGGGCCCAAAAACGGCTATGCCTAGGGCCTACGAAAGGTATAATCCGGCTCTGCCTGGGACTTAAGCCATAGCCACGGAGAGTCAAGGCCTCTCAGTAGATTTGTGACGTCATCCTCTGAAGTGTTAGCGAAGCATAAGATAAAGCAGTATTTAGATTTGTATTAAGAGAAAACTATAATAAATAGTTCAAACTTTTGAGTGACGTAATATATTTTTGCTTTGGCTAATTTAATAGCACTTAAATGCTTTTTAAGTGGTGAATTTTTAACTTTTTAAGTTACTTATAAAGTTATAACTCAATAAAATGAACATGTAGGACTGCTTGATGCTTTTCAATAAATGAATAGAAATGAAGAAATAGAATTGGAAAAGAAATAAAGAAATAAAATTCTATTCATTCAAATGAATGAATAGAAATGAAAGAAATAAAATTTAATAAGAAATTTTTTACTTTTAATTTTTAAATCTTGATTCAACATAACTATTTTTAATAACAAAAGAATAAACTTTATTTATGTGTATAATTTATTATTTTCTAATATGTAATTAAATATTAGATTTAATCATATGAAAATAAGAAATGATACATAAGGAAATGGATACGAGACAAATAAAAATATGTTATATCATGACAGAAACGAGACAAATAAAGAAATAATAGTTTTTTTGGCACATTCATAAGATTTTCATTTTAAAATAAGTTCTAAAGAATTCTTTCAGAATCTTATGATATACATTCAAATTCTAAGTGGAAATGATATAAACATAAATACTGCAATTATTTACATGTAAATGACGCGTATAATATTCAAATAGTACAAAATAATTTTGTTAAGTAATAATTACATAGTAATGATTATAAAGTAATAATAATAAAAATATTATAAGTAATTTAGCAAAGTATTTCGATCATTAAGATTGTAAAACTTTAAAATAGTATTTATTATTTTCAAAAATAAATATATCTTTATTTACGATAAAAAAGTAAACTATTTTCAAATATTAAGTTTTTCTAACATATAATAAATTCATTGATGACAATCTTTCTCATGAGATTTGTTAAAAAAATATCCAAAAATAGAGATTCCTCTGGAAAATTATTAGTATAATGTAGTATTATTAGTATAATATTCTGAGCAGAAATTGTTCAATAATTAAAAAAATTTATTCACTGAAAAAGGCAAGAAAATATCGAATATTATTTATGTACTGCATTTGAAATTGTCTACAAGTTTTTGTTAAATCGTAATTTTTAAAAAAAAATCAGGATAAAACAAAAAATAAAAGCATTTATTAAAATTATTTTTCCTGTCACTCAATGAGATACATCTCATTAATATATTTTATATAAGATACATTTCAATGAATATNTTTTGTTAAATCGTAATTTTTAAAAAAAAATCAGGATAAAACAAAAAATAAAAGCATTTATTAAAATTATTTTTCCTGTCACTCAATAAGATACATCTCATTAATATATTTTATATAAGATACATTTCAATGAATATTCTTACGAATATGCAATGCTTATTTATCTATTAGAACAATTTCTACAGTTTTGTGCAAAACCGAAAAAAAATATACATAATTATATGTACATCGAATGCACGCATGTAACATGCTTTAAAAAGTTTAATAATTTTTAAAAAGCTTATAAAACGCACTATTTTACGAAGTAGATTAGGCTGATTCTAAAAAAAATTATTACTTTAACAGAATTCGCATTCAAATAACATGCAAACACCAAAAAAAAAAACGATGCACGTGAAAAAATGTTCGTCTTTGCTTTAAAAATAACTGCCTTTTTGTCAAAAAATGCACATCGATTTATAAAAAACGTAGACAGAAAGATAAATTATTTTTTTAAAGTGTTATTTGAAAATTTTATTCAAGTAATAAATTATTTTTCAACACTTTTAACAATGTTTAGTTAATGTGACGCATTAAAATTAAATTATAATTTTTAATAACAAATTATAAAAGAGCAAAAAATTTTTTTTTAAGGTATCAGCATAAGATATCACAAAAACAATTAATCTGTATTCGAAAGATTCATACCATATGAAGCATGAACAACAGTTTCATTAATATTCATTTAAATAATAACACACAAAAATTAAAATGGCTAACAATGAATTAAATTCCTTTTTTATTAATTTGATTTAATGTATCGGAGTTTTTTTGCTTTCAAGTATGAATATCTATGAAATTTTACTCATATGATCGTAAGCTATCGTTAAGAATAAATAAGCTTTAAATGCCAATCAACAGTGTTATTAATTTTTCTTTCTTTTAAAAGTATAACTAAAGCTTTTTTACTAGTTTTTTTAAATAATAAAAATGTTAACTCTTTAATGACATCTTATATGTGTTTATATAAACATTTAAACAGTACAAATGATGTTTAAATTTGTTTTATTTCAAATCTAAGAGTTTTGCAAAAGTACCAATGTCTTGCTAGTTTCATATTCTAATATTCGCTAACAATAAACAATACCTAAAGCAATGTAATTCTCAAATACAACTTATTTCATTATTTAATTAAAAAGCTTATTATTAAGTCCGCAAAAACGAATATTAAAACATGAAAGAAAAATAACACTTACTCGACTATAAACGGTTATTTGATAACTGTCTTCCTTGATGGAATTAATCCATTTTTTTTAAAATTTCCTCTCTTTTCGGAAACGGAAATCTAAATACTGATACTTTAGGCTCATTTTTGTAGTTCCCTTTACATCTTGGAACTACACACGCATATGGCATTGTTAAAAGTTGTAAAATAATGCAACATATATTCTTTTAAAATCGTTCAAAAAGACACATCCGACGGACAAACGAGACTGATAGTTAATGAAGGACAAATATTTGAAATTGGCAGCTATTCGCATATCACCACAGTATGTGACGTCACTAAAAGACCTTGATGATCTTGTGGTGACCCATAACTATTTTTCCTTTTCTTTATGCGTCAATCACAATTTTCACGAAGTGAAATTTTTAATTTGAAACTGAAACCCAAAATTGGGAACTGAAACTAAAATCTGTCTATCAAAATTCTAATCCAATAATATAATTTCTCAAATTAAATCTAGCCAATCATTGCACATTAAAGGTGTGGCTAGTTCATTTCTCTGGTGAGATCCGAACCGAACACAGCATCTTTTCTCTGCTAAAACTCATTGCAAACGGACGTGTAGTCCTATCTCTCATAATCTAATTATTTTGCCGTAGCGTATATGTTTGTGATGTGGTTAATAAAATCTTAATGTTTAACCTGTAAACCTTCTGATACTTTAAGAGTACCTACACACCAAAATACCATAATCTCAACGGCCTTATTTCTCGGTGGCTATGATTAAGCATGCCACTGCAGTTTGAAGACAACTGAGCAACAGTTTGCAAGTTTTACAAAATTTGAAAATTGAAATTTAATTTTTTTATATTTTCGATCCCAACACTCGAATACGCCATCTGGGGAGAAGACCGGTTCCATGTCTAGAGCTTCACCTCTTTTCTCTCCTCCTCTGCTCAGATGTATGGGAATGTATTATGATGTTATGATTTCTCCTTCCATAATATTTTTCGCAATTATATTGCGAAATGTGCAGAAATATATTTTAAAATTTTCATGAGGCTTGCTTTAAACACTATGCTTAATTCAATTTTGAGTTTCACATAACTTCTAAGCTTAAAAAAATGAATCAGTTTGAAAGTCAAGACACAAACTAACGTACTTTCAACTCTCATGACACACGCTAATAGTGAAAGCATGCCTTGTGTTGCTATAAGTAAGGAGTTCTGCTATGCATCATCTATAGCCCATTTCAATCGCCAATAATAAATGTTTATCAGTACAACATTTTCCGAAAAATTTATCCATATGTTCAATAACTATGTCAATTTATATAAGGAATGTACGGAATTAATAGTTTCAACTTCATAGCAATTTGGCCGTAGCTAGAGCAAATCTTTATAGAAGACCTTTCGAGTTAAAGTTAAGATTGCACAAGAAGATAACTATGAAATTTTATTATGGTAGACGCCGTGCTATCGGATAGGGGTTTATAGGGTCCACTTAGATCTGGAAATATTGTACAAAAAAAAAAGCAGAAACGAACAAAAGTCAAAAGATTTTCAAGAATTTCAAAATTCAAAGAACAAGATTTTCAAAAATTTAGGAGAGTCGGGGAATGATAAGCATATGACAAACATGAGTGCTTCCAACAACCAATTGCTATTTGAAACATTGGGTGGGAACATAGTGTTCAAAAAAGTAAAGTTAAATCGTGGATCATATCCATGTAAATAAAATCGTAAGAAAGAGCAATATTTTTGATGGTGATCTTTGAGAGAGTGGAAAAAGCAAAAAGTGAAATTAATATTAAGGAATTCAAACTTTCGACAGCTGTACTGCCTAATTTGGACCATATTTTCCGAATTGCGGCTACCTATATAGTTTGATTTCCAGAATTCAATTCGTTAAAACTGTATATTTATTCAGAGAAAGTACGTTTTCGTGTCTGATTCCTTAACTTAAAATATTTTATGCACTAATTAATTAGCTTATTTGAATTTAAGCTCTCGAACCATTAAGATTGAGTCTTTAGTACATGAAAATCCGTCCATGATGATTAAATCAAAGGTTATTAACGTGTTCGCCTTTTTATTTTGGGCACTACACACAGTATCATTTAGGCAGGTTCACTGGTTATTTTGCTATATTTTAAGAAATTTATGCTCATCAATATATGCCTTTTGTAACATGACAAACATTTAATATGTAGTCTAGTTTATTTCAAGCATGCTTTTTAAATATCGTTATTGCTGTGTATCTTCGGAATCAAAGTCAAAAATGAATTTAAAACCAACGTAGTCAAGGTAATAAATGAATAATAAGGTAATTTAGAATTCAATAACTTGCCCACGCCAGAGCTGAATTTAGATTTAAGAAAATAGAAACTGGCTTTAAAATTTTAAATCTAGTGACAATTGTTATTCGACCTTTCTTAATTATTCAATCCAATAGAAATTACTTCTTATTTCTTTGTTCTTCTTTTCGTAATTTTAACCATGGTGTTTTATGAAATTTTTAGTCTTTGCTATATTTACTTTTGAAGTCTTATATTATTTCATGGAATTTTTTAAAAATTTTAATAGTAAAATTTCAACATTAAAAAATGTTAAAATATGTTCGCAAAAAAAGGAAAAACCCCGCAAAACAATAACTTTTGATTTAATGATCGGAATTTCACGTACTAGGACTCACCGAATAGTTCACGGGGTTAATCCCAAATATGCTGCTAATTACTTTATGCAGACGATATTTTAAGTTACGGAATCAGGCACATAGACGTCTGCATAAACAAGCCTTTTTTTACCGATTTGGAGTTTTTATCCTCTAAGTAGAGGGGGTAGTAGCAATCTGGAAAACATGCTCTCAACAGTATTGTTAGTAGAGTGGTCCAAAGTTTGGAACCCTTAATACTTTTTGCGTATTTCACTACATCTCTAAAATTTTTTTAATGACTTGTAATATTTTTGCTCGTTTTTTTTCTTCGTTTTCTTAAGACAACGCCATAGAAAATATAATTTTTAATAGTTATTAATTATTTTTTTATTATTTTCTTTAATAATATAAAACAATAGTGAATTGTAAGGAAGGTATACAGCTTTTTTATATCATTTTAATGGTAATTAAATGGTAAAATACAAAATTTGAATGAATAGTTTATGAGAAATAAAATTTTAAAGAAATCGCATATTTAAAATATGTTTTCTGAGGAATTATTCGAAAAATTTTGTATAAATTTTGTATTTTGCGATGTAAAATTGCAATCTATAAAATTATGAAAAAATTGTACCCCTTACAATTCAAATTTTTTTAACTATTATCATTAAGGAGGAACAACACACTAGAAGGCTGTATGAAAAATGGATTTTTTTAATAAATTTTGAAGCAATTATAATAAAATTAATCCAGAGTATGCGCATTGTGTGCTAGTTTCTAAAAAATAAGCCAACTCGATGGAGATTCAAAATGTGGTCTCAATTCAGATTAAGGAACGGTTATCTGTAAGAGTTTGACGTGTACCCTGGAAAGAAAAAAGAAACTGAATATGGGCTTAATGCATCAGTATCAGTTGTCAATCAAAGTTGATAGGCATTTGTGCCAAACTGTTCTTTAGCAATTTTTTTTTTTTTACAAATTCTGAGTTGCTAAAGATTCTTAACACTAGAAAGACTGAAACTTAGTATATACCTATATTGCCCAAAAGCAGTCAAAATGACAGGATTGTAAAAGAATAAATTATATGTAAAGAAAATTGTTTAAAACTAACTTTTAAAATTTTTTATATTCTTTACAGTTATATAACAAGTTATTAGTAAATATTAACAATAAAAAGATTATATGTTGTGCAAAATTCTAAGAAATTGCATCATTATATACATCATTTTTCTAATTGAAGTTAAAAGCATTCAAAATGACTTCCTTAGGCAATCTAGTGTTAAAGGTATTTGCTTGTGGTACCATTCAGTGTGATCGAAAGCATTTACCAACAGATTTTAAAAAAAAGATAGAATCGGGGTAAAATCGACTGCAGACAATCAGAAGGAATATACATCACCAAATAGATGGATCAGTCCTGCTCTTTTTGATGATTAGAAGGCCTGATGATACGGTGACAATCAAAGGCAGAAAAAAGGGTAAAGTGGAAAAGAAAAATGTTCATACAAGAATATAACAATTTCATAAGTGGAGTTGATATCATGGACCAAAAGAAAGTTTCTTATGGGATTGGTACCGGCTTCAGTTATAAGTATTATTTACGTCCATTTCATGACATATTGGATACTGCTGCAAATAACGCTTATATTATTTTCAAAAAATTGAACTCAACACAGAAAGTTTAAAGTATTACCTTTCGGTGAAAAATTTCACTAATATTGAAAGGTGATTATTTCATCAGAAAACACCCGTTACACTCATATTTAAATCGTCATTGCACAGATCAAGTTAGGGCACACTATGAAAACTTAATGAGACTTTTGTCAAATACATCAGAGGTAAGGACGAGATACAAAAACTGTTCGCAAATTTTTTAGAAAAACGAACAAATATATTTTGCATTTTCTTAAAATGTATTTCTGTCTAACAACTAATAACAATTGTTTTAAGAAATTCCATGAAAAATAAACTGTGTGTATTGAAAATATTTATGTTATTTGCTTGATTTTTGTCCTTAAACTTAATTAATATCAATTTTTTTTATCTACTTTCCTCCTTTTCTAGATGAAGATTAGGACACCGATGTCTAGTAAAGATTTTTATCATTTACGCACACCGGTAGTCCTTGAAGATTTTATTTTTAGCGTCGATAGGGACGCCGGTATGCATCATGCTGTATTTATATGAACCATGCCTGTATGCACTAGGCTGCTGTATATGTACCATGCTATAAATATAACTATAAATTATTGAATTCATAACTATAAATTATTGAAATGCTAAATATGCTATTTTTTTCTTATTTTAAACAAAATTAAATCTAAATAATGAAAAATTAAGAAAAATTTGTTTATTGAAAATTCTGTGACAAAGGGTTAAAAAAATAGAATATATTTATATATATATATATATATATATATATATACGTATATGATACTATTCCATATTCCATTTAACCAGTAAATTTAGCTATTTTCTTTATCATTTTATTTATTTTTATTTCTTAAAAAAGTAATTGAAACCTAAAAAACAATAAAAAAAAATAATTAAAAGAAAATGTTGAATTAACTAGCGTTCAGTGACTATACATTAGCAGCTTTATTGTCTACGCCGGTGAAATGGAAAACTACCAAAAATAAAAATAAATTGTTATTTTTGTCATAATGATCGATAAAGATATATAATCTATAATTTAAAATTCGTTTCTTCCTCGGAATCGTAAGAATTTTAATTAAATGGATTTGGTTCGGCAATATATTATAGATTTATAATTTTGAATAATAAAATGGATTATGTATTTAATCATAAAATGGTTGTGCACCGATCGTGTTTAAAATTCTTTAAAATCTACTAATGGAAATGCTTTCCTGGAAATTCAATTCCTTGAAAATGCTTCAAATTGGAAACTGGATTCTCCATAGGAAATAGAAAGTACATCGTTATTATTTCAAGAAGAATAATGGTCTATATTTAGTCTCGTGGCCTGAAGTAGTTGTCCTTTCCTTTTTAATCGATAGTCCTTTTTAAGAAAAGAAAAAAACAGCTACAGGTGTCTCAGGAAATTCTTTTCCCGACTTATTCTGCATCATTCAAAATGAATTCCAATTTTATTTTTCAGCGATATATTCTTGTGGAAATATAATTTCCTCAAATATTACTATTTCTGCAATATTGGAGTTTTATGATTTTTTTTCTTAATAAATAAATTAATATAAGTTAATGGTAATGCATATGGTAAAAATAAAAACATTTTGTTCTATAAATATATTAGAAAAATATAAAAACGGGATAAAAAAAAATACGAATATTGAAATGAAAATTGAAGAAATGCAGAAAAGAAATGTATTCTTTAAAAAAATTATGAAATGACTTTTCATTTGACATGAAATTTTTTTTAAAAAAAGAAATATCTTTAATAAAATATAATTATATCAAATAGCTATCTATATTATTAAATTTATCAATGCTACTTTTCTGCTTGGTGCATGAATTAGAGTAAAATCAATATGAAACATTATTTTTATTTATTTCACTTAAAAAATTAAAAGCATTTCTAAGAACACAATTTTTGATTTATTGGATATCCAGGTGACAATCCGACCCTCTTGACCCCCATTGAGGGTGCTCATGTTCAGTTTGAAATAAAAAATGTGCAATATCGTTAAGTACATTGAAAATACTTATTAGTTTTAAATATTTTGGAATGTATACAGGGTGTTCGTTAAGATTACCTTTAAAATTTATTTTTATAGTCTTAATCAAGAATGAAAATATTAAAGTATACACAATTAGAGTTGTAAATTATTATTCAAGTGAGACAAAAACAAAATCGATATAGAAATTAGAAAAGTTACAGTAGAAAAAAGCGGGTATAATAAACATCAAGCAGGTTTAATGGGAGATTAAAAGGTTTCAACTCCTCTCTGTTTCCTCCCGCAACTAAATCTGTCTTGTTGCTTATTACTTTCGACCCCTGGTACGGTGATTTATCAGTTTTCGAAAGCATTTTTTATTTCTCTTTCCTTGAATATTAATCTGCAACTGCCAATGTGTATACTTTTGGTTTTCAATTTTGTTAAGTATTTAAAAGTACATAAAGGCAGTCCTTAAAGAACACCCTGTATATTATATTTTTATATACATTTGAGATAATTCGGTGGAAAAAGTTATCATTTTTGTTATTGGTTCATGAGGTCCTAACTTTCCTCAGCTCCTTTAAGAAGGCTCTACTTTTAAAGAAATAACTTTAGGGATGTAAAATTTCTAGAAAATAAATAACTAGAATTTCAATTAATTCTGCTATGCGGAGATCATCCTAATGCGATCTGTTATGATTATGGATACTGAGAAACGATCAAAGATTCACTGAAACGTGATGCTTTGTAGGAATCAATAGTACCTAGAATAAGTGGGCGATAAATGCTAGCTGAAATAAGTAAATTATTTTTAAAATTTTCGATGCATTTATTTATTTAAAATAGTACTATATATTTAAGTTTTATAATTATTTTTTGATTGGCAGCTTAATTATTGATATCATCATCATTATTAAAAATGAATTTAAAATACAATCTGCATATTCACGACAAATTTTAAAGAATTTATGTCATAGTGCTCAAAATAACTCGGTTGTTACGCATTCTAACTGTTAGAGGTGAAAATAAGCATTATCATTATTTTTATTGGCTTATAAATCTTTGAAACATCTGTCTGTTTTAGTGTTACTCCTACCACAATCCACAAGATTCTAAATAAGTACAACTGACAATGTGTAACAAAAATTTTGTTACGAAGTAACTTTATCACAATATTAAATCAAACGAAATTACATGTCATTAAATTTTTCGAATTTGTTTTTATTTTAAATTACAAAAAAATCTTTTTTTATGACTTAATTATAATAGCTCTGTTTCGATTACCAAGATAAAAGCTATAAATATATTACAAAAAGAGTCTGCTGCTCCATGCAAGAGTTTATATCTATCTCTCTCTCTCAATATATATATATATATATATTTAAGTTTCAACAGTTAAATTCTTATGCAATTTCAGGATTAGAAATGCAAATTTGTTTTTTACTTCATTGTATAGAATTTGACTATTTATAATACCATGAGGAAAAAACTGAAATCGGCTGAATCGGCTACGAAGGATTCGATGGGACGATGTTGAAAAATATTGTTTCCTGGGAAACAAGACTAAAGTTTGGAAATTTCCTGTTGTTTCGAATGCAACTAGATAATATCAGCAAGCCTGTTTGGTGAAGCCAAGTGAATTTAAAGCAGAAGGTGCGTTTCTTGTTTTTCAGTAGAGCTATCTATGGGAGGATTCATTCATGCATCCATTGATTCTTCCACAGATTGTAATTTTGACCTGAATCAGAGAACGATCAATCTCCAATTCAGGACCCCCAGAGGTATCGAATTGTTATAGGAACTTGGTGGACTTTGTGACTCGACAGATTTAACATGCAGTCTTCGGCTGGTGGGGATCAAACTCACGACGTCTTGGACATTGCCTACCAGGCTAATAATTCGGTAGTGGTTAATATAATCGGAAAGTATGGATATTGAAAATATAATCGGAATGTATGAACATTGGAAGAGATTTTTTAAATACTATTTAAAAAAGCTTCCTAAAAATGCAAAAAATTTTGCGTGATGTCATACATTGCTTAAAGTTTTAAATATTTGAAAAGAAAGGATCTTATTATTTTTTAACGTTTCTTTGTTGTAGCATGAAGTGTCAAGAGTGAAGTTTTTAAAATGTTTGTTTGGAAATGAATTCGATGTTTAGTTTCTGTCTTTTATGTTTTTTTAGTGCTTATCTCAAAACTTCAAATGCTTTCATATAATGCAATTAAAAAAAAAAAGGAAAAAAATCATGGTGAATTTGAATATTCTGTGTTCAAAGTTTTACATTAAAGAAAATAACTTTTCTTCTTGAAATCTCCAGAATAAAGTTTAAAAGTGTTTGTTCGAAAATTAATTCAATGTTTACATTTTTTCATTTAATATTTATTTCGCACTTTGTATCTCGATACTTAAAATGAATAAAACGTAAAACAAAATTTTTAAATTGTGACGACTGTTCATATTTTCAATTTTATATATTTCAAATATTGAATATTGAGACAATATTTTGAATTTTAAGTCGAAATGTATGATGTTAAATTTTTAAATAGTGCGGATAAAATTTGAAGATGTTATCGAGCTCGCCGTTAGAAGATTAGGGATGATTTTTACGCCATTCATAGAACAATGGCTTAGATTCACAAATTTTCCTGCTATTAGTTAGAGATGTACCAGGTCCTAAAATTTTGCCGGATTCAGGAACCCGGTAAAAATTGAATCTTCTACCTGACCTATTCCGGGAACCCTGAAATTTTTTTATTTGTTACCCAGCCGATAAAGTTTCCGGTGAAATTTAGATTTACTACTTGACTGGCTCCAAGTAACCGGCTGGATATTTAAACGTTTATGCAAAATGATATAAAAATCATATAATTTTCCATCGAATCAATATTTTTGAGATATGGCTCTAAGGAAATAATTTATCATTATTTAGAAAAAAAATGACAAAAGTTTTTAATAAGCTAATCTAATTAACTCTTGCAACATTTTAAAATAGTCTAAACAAATTGTAATAAATTGAAAGTAATAAATATGAATACGTGACATTATGTGCTTATAGTTTAATACATTAATTCAGATAAGAAAATTCTGCTAAACGGAAACCGTAATTCTTCAAAATGGAAACAATAACTTTTTTATTTAACTTTTTTAAATTATTCCTTTTTTTTTAGTTTTCATATTTTGGAATTTTATATCATGAGCCGAAAAAAATTTTGTACTTTATTCTCTGACATTTATTTACGATAATTAGAACAGCCATTTAAACAAAGAGAGTGCTTCGTCATTCAATGAGTCCTGCCCTTACCATTAACCTACTGCCACAATGGCCGATTACCCAGACATGGGAAGGCAGGTAGTATGGTCAGGAAGATCTCCATATTAAAGTATAAACTATATGATATTTTGAAGTGTTGGGACGCTCTACCTGGCCTGCAATGTCCAAAACATTGACATCGGAGGCTTTATGGTGTGAGACTTTTTGCTAAATGACCACACATTCCTCCCTCAAAATGGAATCCCATGTCTTTGAAGAGGTACTGTGACTAGTTCTATTTAAAAGTGGACGACAACTTGTGTCCATACAGAGCTTATCTGATCGAAAATTTTGCAGAAAGATTTTTACCTGTAGTATTTCATAATCAGATTTTCAGGCCTGAACTTAATAAAACGTGTTTGGAATGCTCTGACAACTATCCAAGGTTTGGAATAGCTTTGCTGAACAATTGGAGCAATTGTCACAGGAACTCTTAAACCGCCTTATTTTCAGCATGGAATAACGATATAAAGTCTGATAATCTGTTAGAGGAGACCATACTTAACTGTTCATACATATTTTATTTTATAACCGTCCTTGAACAGCCAACCTAATTTTTCGGAAATACGACTACTAATGTTTAATTCCGCAGCCTTGTAATTTTGAATCCAATCCAGAAGACAAGGGATCTCCTGGATCAAGTATTAGGAGAAATATGCCCTCGTTGAGGACTTTTTGATGGAACTAACACACTTTTGTGTTACATGAAGAGGAAAACTGCAAAAACCTCCAACAATTAGCCTGACGGCAAAGGGGCTCTAACCCATGATCCGTTTACAACTAAGCATATTTTACGTCAGCAATGTGATCGGTGGAACTCGTATCGACCAGTCATCACTGGGTGTCGAACCCAGTCACCACATTGGAAAGCAAACGCTCTATCCCCTGAGCCATCGTAGCTCGTTTCCTGCATAGTTTTATATTTAATTTTGTTAACCATCGCTGAACAACCGACCCAATTTTGGGAGTACGTACGACTACCAATGTTTAATTCCGTAGCCTTGTTATTTTGATACAATCCAGAAGGCTAGGGAACAAGTACTGGGAATAATTTGCCTTCGTGGTGAACTTTTTGATGGAACTAACCCACATTAGCTTTACTCGGAGAGGAAAACCTGCCACAGTCTGTCCGACGGCAAGAGGACTCTAACCACTTTGAGTGAAGCATCCGTGAAATCCATCTTAGAGTAAAATTCATTTTTACCGAAATATATTATACAGTAATTTTTACAATAATATTTATTTAAACTGAGCGATTTAGTGATTTTACGGTAATTATTACTGTAAAAATTACGGTATATCATATTTTCTGTTGCGCAACATGTTTCGGTAAAAATGAATTTTACGGTAAAAAGTACCGAGTACCCGAATGCCAGTAATTTTTACCGTCATTTCATCCGGAGTTTTTACAGTGCAGTATTTCTCGTAATATGCCGTACTTGTTATATCAAGCTTTTACTGTATTTTGTAGGGCTTTATGATGCATTTATTTAGATATTTAAAATGAAAACATATTTAAAATGAAAGCATGAGAAAATCTTATACACAATTTTTTATTATTTTTTATTATCAAGTTGAATTTTAAAATTATCGAAATATTAGAAAAATTCTCCTTCAGAGACAACTGAGAAAAGTAAGAATAAAGAAATAACTAGTGAAACGCAATATTTTTTCCTCTAATTCAATAATTTTCAATAATTTTTATATTCCAAAGACAGTACAGATTTTTAACTTTTCTGCAGATTTTAGAATAGGCTTTAGTAATCGAATTTTTGATATTTTGAGTTCAAAGTTGACATTAATATTTCTTCATCCAAAATTGCAGGTTAATTACTGTAAAAAGATATTAATTAGACCAAAATGGCAGATCAATTGTATTTCAAATGTATCAATTAAAAAAAGAAGTATGTAAGAATAAAAATAGGTTTATCAGCTATAGTATCAAAGTTTTATTTCTCGTATTATACTAAGTAGATTTTTGTCTTATGGAGTAGGTATGCAGATAATTAATAATAGAAACGAGAATTAAATAAATTCAAATGTATAAAAATATATTTAAGCATTTATTCTTGAATATGCAGTCCCTGCCCATATTATTAGACTCTATGCAAAATTATAATTATCAGGTGATACGATACAGCTGTATTGTTTTTACCCGGGTTTACTCTCCTGTATCAATTGGTTAACATTGTAATTCAATGCGTTAAAAATAAATACAAATAGGAAGTTTATAAGTCTATAAAAAATCTCCTGAATAAAAACCCATTACATGTATGTGTAAATATAAAAGTATTACTCGTGCAAATCATGTAATTATTAAAAAACTACAATGAGTCTAATAATTTGATTATAATATTCTAATATAATGCTTGATATAATAAATACTCTATATTTGTATAATATATTGTCTAATTTATCCTATCGTCAAATTTACATTATATATCATCTAATTTAACCAATTGATACATTAACTTAAACAAGTACATACCGGTTTCAGTCACATAAAAATAATAAAGTTGTATAGTATCACCTGATAATTAAGATTTTACATAGAATCTTATAGTGCGTCTAATAATTTTGCCTGGGACTGTATGCAATTTTTGTAGAGAACGAAAAATAAAAGAAAAATTGGAACACCTAAATAACTTTTGAGTTACTGGTCTTGAAAATACAAATTCAATTATAATGAAAAATTTATTCTGAGTTTAGTAAAATGTAGATTTGGTAAAATTGCCCCCAGCAATTCTTCTTTCAGTCAATTCAGCTTTGATTTATATTTGATTTAAGTGTTTTAGGCTAAGTATTTTGAAATATAGATGCTAAGCAATTTGCTATTAGTTCTTACATTTTTATTAATGTAAAATAATTATCTTAAGATTGAAAACGATGAAGTATATATAGATATAAGCAAACTTAAGAAAATATCAAAAGCTGGGGAAAATTTTATGAAATGTAGTGTACAAAAATATTTTACAATAATTAACTTCATAAAGGGTAGCTTTAAAGAATTTACTTCATAAAAGGTTGGAAAATGATATCAAAACATAATAATCTAAACCCGAACTGCAATTACTTTTTAAGAATGGATATTTAAAAAAATCTCTAGATCGAGAATTCGTTCACGTAGCTTTGAAATAAAAGATGAATTTTATTTTCACAGTAATCGTCATCGTATTCTGTTAAAGTTTAAAGAATAAATATAAAATCGATTATTTCAATTTGAAACAAACAGATATATCAGGTTCTAATCGAAAAATAAAATGGTAAAGTTTCCAGTAGTTTAATTTAAATGTTATTGGCTCAAACGATTTTGTTTTCATCACAGTTTATTTTTTTACACCGTATGCAAAATATTTCGTTCGGCAAATCGTTTTACATTAAATAGCTGGTTAACAGCTTTGCGAGATTTGGCGAATGTTCTAGTCGGATCAATTTTTTCCGGGAATTTTATCCTTTTTTTCTTTTAATTCAAACTGCTTCAATCTTTTCACAAAATATTCCATGAATGGTGCTATGAAAGATAATTTCATTTTGTCAGTTAAGCAGTTCTTGGTACTCTTTTCATGTTGATTTTATAATTCGAAGTTATTTATTTCTTTTTCTCGGAGTATTTCTCTGGAGAATATCATTTTTCTTTCTCTAGTTTTTTTTTTAATTCATCTATTGCTGAGAGAACTCATGATTAAGGATGTTTTCATCAAAATTTCGCATCTGACAGGTATTTTTCGTCCAAATTTTTTTTTTCTGGACAACCACATGCTCCCTCATTCACTCATCTGTTGGTCCAGCGACTGCGCGAAGATTCAGCTGCAACCAATGGGAGTGGATGTTCGAAATTCCTATCTCTGTGCATCTGCTGAAGGTCCGTTTTAAGATAGCGCAGGCATGGAAGGAGCGCACAATTTTCTGTGCATTCATCCAGTGTTAGTTTCATTCTCTGTTTCGGCGCTCCAAACTTAATCGCAGAAGGTAAGCATGCTTATTTCTCAACTTTTTCTACCGTCTAATCATAACAAGTTCTCTTCTTAATAGAATTGTATTATTTTTTGTTCTTTTTCATAAAATTTTCGATTGGATGCCGAGAAACAGGTTTTTCTTAAAAAAAATTGTTAGAATATTTTGATATAGTTATTTTTTGGTATAAATTAAGAAATTTTGCTATTGCCCGGTGGACACTTGTAGCATTTTTAACAGTGGTCACTTTTTAAAACATCTGGCCATTTTTTCAAAAATTGAAGGGATAAAAGAAGCCTGATGATATTAACAACGTAAGGCATTTGCTTTGAAAATTTTTTAAAATTATGATTCATTTCTCAGGTGAAGAAAAATTTTAAGAAGCAAGTGTGAAATAAACTAATTTTAAGAATATCATAAAATGTTTATAATAATCCCATAACCATTAAGAATAATACTAATACGCGTAAATTAATTTATTCTAATTATTACATATTCTGGAATTTACTCCATAATATATGTGTATTCTCTAATTCTCTTATAATATATATGTAATAATAGTCTAATAAATAATTCTAATATGTGTAAATGCACATGATATGCATTTTTGACGAAAAAAGTGGCTATCGGGTGGCAGACAATATTTTTTTTTAATATCTCCATTTGTTACATGCAGTAGCTGGTGGTGACCGTTAATTTTACGCTTTAGTTTTTTGACACAAAAACGTAATGTTTAGTTAAAAAAATTCTTAGCTCAAAAAAGTTGTACAAAGTAAAATTTTGGAGCCTGTTAAAATAACATCGTTTTAATTTGCAGCAACCTCAATATGATGTTGAGTTGAATTATAAATTGCTGTTCTTAAACTTGGTTACATGATATTAAGCTTGAACAGAAACTTAGTCCAGTTTAACGCATTCTTTATTTTTTTATTTGATACTTAAAAAAACATGTTTTTCTTTAAAAAAAGTGTTAAAGCATTTTTATTTAAATGGTTTCTTTGATATAAAACAATGCTGTTCAATTTAAAAAAAAGTAAAAAGAAAACGCAAAAACGTAATGTTTAGTTAAAAAAAATAAATTCTTAGCTTAAAAGAACTGTTAAAAATATTGGAGCCTGTTAGATCATGATATCGCTTAAATTTGCAGCAACCTTAATATGGTGCTGAATTGAATCGTAAATTGCTGTTCTTAAACTTGGTTATCTGATATTAAGGTCAAGCTTGAACAGAAACTTGGTTCAGTTTAATGTGTTATTAAACTTTTTGTTTAATACTTAAAAACATGTTATTTTTTAAAAAAATGTTAAAGCATTTTTATTTAAATGGTTTCTTTGATACAAAACTATGATGTTCAATTAAAAACAAATCTTATCTTAAAAGTGCTTTTAGAAATTTTGGAGCCTGTTAGACCATGATATCACTTAAATTTGCAGCAACCTTAATACACTGTATAACAAAAAAATCGACGCTCCAAGAAGGAGTAGTCCGATTGAAACGAAAATTGGTGGATAGGAAGACAATGTACAGAATAGTAAATGATTAAAATTTCAGAACAATTGAATAATTTATTGCAGAGTTACAGTAACAAGTTCAATAAGGTGTTGACCCGCCTCTAGCCTGGATACAAGCTGCCACACGGCGTGGCATAGACCGATAAAGCTCCCGGATGGTCTCTTGCGGTATTTCCTGCCAAATTCGATCCAATTGTCGAACGAGGTCATCAACATTCCGTGCCAGATGTAATCGCCTTCCCATCATATCCCAGACATGCTCGATGGGAGAGAGATCTGGTGATCTGGAAGGCCAAGGAAGAGTTTGACAAGCTTGCAGACAGTTCATAGCAACACGTGCCGTATGTGGTCTGTCATTGCCCTGCTGAAAAACCCAGCCTAGGGTGCTGCAAAAGAAACGGTAGCAAAACATGTCTTACGATGTAGTCGACGTATCGCTGTGCAGTAAGTGTACCTCTAATGACGACCAAAGGGGTCCGGCTGTCAAAGGAAATGGCACCCCAGACCATAATGCCTTGTTGAGGGCCGGTGTGGCGTGCAATAGTGAAGGCAGGATCCGCCCCTCTGCCCTGTGCGTCTCCAAGCACGTCTTCGATGATCGTCAGGACAAGTTGGAAGCGGGATTCGTCGATAAAGACTATACGTCCCCAGTCGGCATCATTCCAGCCTGATCGAGCGTCGATTTTGCGCGTCTTAGTGCGTTTTTAGTGCGTCGATTTTTTTGTTATAGAGTGTATGATGATGAGTTGAACCGCATTTCGCACTTCTTAAACTTGATTACATGATATTAAGGTGAAACTTGAATGGAAACAAGATTCCGTTTAACGTCTATTTGAACTTATCAGCAATATTACGTCGTATTATGGTTTAAATTACCTATATTATGGTTTAAAGTTGAACCAATTTTTGTAAGAGTTTATTGTTAAATTATTTACAATTTGAAAAAAACAATTGAATACTTGAAGGAAAATGACAATTTTTTATGCTAAAAAAAGACCGAAAATAAAACGTAATTTAAATGAATTGTTGTTAGAAAAATGTTTAGATGCAAAGAAGTTTAAATTCCATAAACATCATTTTAATTGATATATGGGCTAGTCTCGTAAAATGTCTTGCATGAAAGATAATAATTTCAAATAAATTGTTAATTAATTTTGAAAAAATCAACAGCGACTTAGAGTAAGAATATTTTTGCAAATAAATTTTGTATTTTAGCGAAAGTTAATTAGCTACTTACGAAACCTTATCACGTAAACAAGCTCATTTCTTACGTAATTCTTTCTTTTGAATTATCATTATTAATTTTTTTTTCTTTAAGTAATGTTTTACTGGATATTATTATAGGCTTTCTTTTTTTAAGAAAAGTTCAAAATAGAGGGATTTTGATGCATTTTTTGTAAAAACATATTGTTTATCAAACAGGGATTTACAAGTTGGGTTGCATTATTTATAATGTGAAAGTGGTATTTGTATTTTTTTTAACGACTGAATATTTTCGTTACAATAAGACAAGTACGAGAAGAACGGGTAAAGTGGCTACTTTAAGTTTTAGTGGATTTTTGATACCATTCCTTCCCAATTAACAAAGTTATTAAAATCAATCCAGCGTACTATTAATTTGCTTAAAATTCTTGTAATTTATTAAAATTATTTCATTTTGAGACATACGTGTGTAAGTAAAAAATAGTGAAAAACTTACCATGTAATAACACGTTGTAAATATCAGCTCATGAAGCTAATCTACTTAATGAAAATTCTTTTGTGACTTATTGCATATACTGTTAGGTAATAAATTCATTTCGATTTTCACTCTTGTCTCTTTTCTTCACTGCACTTTTAGAATTTTTATTCTAAAATAATGGTGAAATAACCATAAACAGTCTATCCATCCAATTAATCGTAAGGTTTATGACGAAGAATATTTTTCATCTCGACAGTTTTGAAACCGTTCACCACAAGTCTGGTTAAAAAAATCATGAATACAAAACTATACAGTTTTTTAGCCATTTACAATTAGCATGGTTTCAAAACCGTGAAAAAGAAATTTAACTTGACATTAGAGACTGTTTATGGTGCTTTTATCTGCGCTTGAATGAGAATATCGTTTTTTATCAGCCCAGGGATACATAGTGGGGAGTGCAATACATTCATGTACGGAATTGAATGGAGGAAATATTGTGGTGTCAACGCTGGGACTCGAACCCCCGTTCTGTCGGTCATGAGATTGACAGATTAGCCCTTTCGGCTATAGAATGTTCCCATCTGCTAGGAACTAAGTGGTTTCATGAGGTGGGTCTAGTTGGTGCGTTAATGTTATGGTGCGTAATTTAGGTTGTTTAACCGTATTAAGTGAAAGCAGTTAATAGACGGTTTTTACCACAGTTAAGTTTGAATACCATCTTATTTATGGTTATTTGACAGTTTTGCTTGAATGTGGTAAAATAAAAAAATTCATTGAACCATTTTTTCCGAGAAGTCTCTAACAGTTTGAAGATAAAAGTATGATCAAAACTACCAGAATATGGTAAAGCTTACCTTGTTTTTTTTGTTCCATGGGAACACTAAAAACTACGGTGATTTTCTCCCTAGCATTTTGGTAATGACCAATGTAAAAATTACAAGTCAAATATGTTTATATCAACGCTCTGTTTGGTAATAAATTTGGTAAATTGAAAGAATACACTAATGAGCAAACAATTTTATTCCACAGTTATAATGATTAAAAATTATCAGAATTCTAATTTTATTTTAATCAAGAGTATTTCTATCATGCAAATAGGTTTTTTTGCCACAACTTCTTTTGCAGTGCACTGTCCAAAAGTTGACAAAAAATAGTCTATGATATAATGAACAAATAGTTTTTTTTAACCTAAAATTTATTTTTTTAAAGAAATAAACAGTGTTTAATCTTTAATAAATCTAGAATGCAGTTAATATTTTCGTTTAATGTTAACTGTCAAGTATAAAGTTTATAAAAGATCCCTTGTAGACGCCGTAAATAACTAATAAATTCCTTGTCTACAATCTAAAATATAATATAATAATATATAATTCTAATAAATCATTCCATTATAAATTAAAGTCCAAATTTTGTATGGAAGGAATATGAAATACTATATTTGTTGATTAATGTCTCGAAAATATTCCATTACACTATATTTCTTAAAATGTTAGCAGATAAAAATCTTTAATATAACAATATAGTTAATAATTTTAATTAGCTACCTATTTTGTTAATGAGATTTTAAGGAAGACGAATAAATAAAAGAGTGTAACTTAATATCGGCAAACAATTAATGGAAGAAGAAGCACCCTTTTCTAAAAGATATGCTAATTGGAGAAGAATATGTCTCAGTGTATTTGTAACGATTCAAAAGAATATGATTCTGCTTTATTTTTCGTATTCAAACATTTTACTCTGTAATTTGTGATTTAAATAGGAAATCTTTGAAAGTGAATATTTTGTTATTTAAAAGCAATTTTAATGTTTTTCTTTTTATATAAAGTATACATCATTACATATTTACCGTAGGTATGGTACAAATATAACATAGAAGCAAAAGCGTAGCTTATCCTTTTCCAACAGTTTACTATGTTCTTTCCGATTGAAGTCGAGATTGTTTGACAATGGATGCAATAATTTTGAAGCAATGTAATTTGATTGTTTTCATTTGAAGCATTTGGTTTCACAATCAGTTTAAATTATTATTATTTCTCAAGACTAATTCACTGCCTTTTTTTGTTGCCATTTTTATGCTTATTGTGGAAATAACTTTTTTGTTTTTAGTATCGTGGAAGAAAAGTTAAAACGTGGTTTAAAGTACAGATATTGTGATTCAGCACTGAATCGAATTTTCTGAAGGTATATAATCGTTAATTGCTTGGAAACACTTTTCAAATTTTATTCTAAAATTATGGTAAAATAAGCAGCAGTAAATATGATTAAAAAAATATTCATGCAACATGATTAGATAAAACTAGTTAATTCACTTCTCATTTTAAAAATAATGATTGTAATAATAATTCTGTGTAGAACATAAAGATTTTTTACTTATTTATTTGAGCCAATATTAAAACGTTTTTCAAATGAAAAAAAGTTTTAAATTAATAAATGAATAAGAAAAATATAGTATAATATATGGCGTAAAAAATAGATTTTGCAAATATATATTTCTGGGAAAAAGTCATCAAAAGTGTATTTAGCATAAAAAAATTTTAAAATTGATATCAATAAATCGAAGAAAAAATNAAAAATATAGTATAATATATGGCGTAAAAAATAGATTTTGCAAATATATATTTCTGGGAAAAAGTCATCGTATTCATGTTTTCAGGTTCTAAGACTATAGTCCATCAGTTTCGTCAATAAATGAACAATGGATTTAAAAAAGTTGAAGCATTATATGGTCAAAAAAGCTTAACAGTCACTTGCACTTGCAGTGTATTTAGCATAAAAAAATTTTAAAATTGATATCAATAAATCGAAGAAAAAATTGAATGGAAGAAATTCAAAGTATATTTTCGTTTATTTTTTAAAAATTTTATGTTACTTTTTTTATTGAAATAAGACAGATAAATATATATTTTTTATTAAAAAAAAGTGAGTTACAAAAGGGTAAAAATCGTTTGCACTCTTTTTTATTAAAAAATATGACTAGAATTATATAAACAAAAAGGAATAACCATCGCCGGCGCTTAACAAAGCAGTTCTAAGTATATTTAGCATAAAATGTTAAAATTTAAATGAATAAATTACAGAAATTGAAAAAAAGGGAAAAGATTTGAAACGTAATCTTTTTTTTAATTTTATAAATTTCTTGTTATTTTTTTATCGAAAAGAAATAGACAAGCATTTTCTTTTTAATTTAAAAAAAAGTCAGTAACAAAAGGGTCAAAATCATTTGAACCCTTATTTTTTTTATTAAAAATGACCAGTTTATAAATTTTTATTTTATAGATATAATGTTAACGTATAAAATTTTCTAATCAGTTGTCAATTCCGTATTCTCTAACTTCTACTTATAAAATTCCTACACAAGTTCGATAACCACAATCCTATATGAATTTCGCAGCATTCGCATTAATTCGTATTTCTCTTTAAACCAATAATTCTGGAAATATCGTTTCAACTTACGAACAAAATGCTGTTAACATACTGGACACAAAAGCAACTGTTTAATTTCGAATTGAAATGAGAAGAATTAAATTTGTAGATTGAAAAGGCTTGAACTATTTAATCTCTTAACAATTTGGTCTCAAAATCCATATTCCCTCGCCAACAGTCTAATTTGGTATGATTTATATTTTACCCAACTATTCTATTTTCAATTATTTAAATTTATTTATGCGTTGCAGCGAACAATTATTAAATTCAAAGCGATGAGTGAAGTCAGCAGAATTATAGTTCAATGTAAATTTGAGAGCTCGTATAAGATCGATGTTTTGTCATAAATCTATTTTGTGAATGTTGAACGTTATTTGTTTCGCGAGCTTTGCGAAGAAAAACATAATAGGAAAATGTTAATGTAAATGTTAGAAAATGTTGAAAAACATATTAGCAAATTTTTTTAATTGAACNATGAATATAATTACACCCCTCATTCTGTAACTCAATTTCCTCCTGCTTATTTAATGTATGGAAAATTACCTTGTGATTCTCTTGTAAATCAAAATATTTATCCTCCAGTTGATGAAGCAAGAAAAATAGCTGTTCAAAATACCCAAGAGTTTTTTAAGAAAACCAAAATTCGTTATGACACTCATTTTTTGGAACCTAATTTTAAAGTTAATGATTTAGTAATATTTACGAAGAATTCCGTTATCCTAACACTAGGAAATTAAGTTCACCATATTCTGGTTTATACAAAATTTTAAAGAAATTTTCTGACGATACTGATTTACCATATGCTTTAGTAGGGTTGTAGACTTGCAGGGATTTTTGTTTGTTTATTGATTGTGTCGGGCCAGTTGTTACTCTATTTGGTAAGAGACTGATCATCTCTGCTAATTCTAACAGTGACAACTTATCTTTGCACATTAGACATCAAAATTCTCAAAATGTTAAGGTTAAAAATGGTGAGAGAAAAAAAGATGTTTCAGTAAAAGTAAACATCGAAAAAATAAAAATGATGTAAAAGATGTTTCAGTAAAAGTAAACATTGAAAAAATAAAAAGGGTAACAAAAACAAAAAGAAAACGAAAAATAGGAAAAAGAAAGAATGACCAAGAAACTGATTACAAAATAAATAAAAAGAAATGTAAGTAAACAAAATTTTGAAATAGTACATGTATCAAAGCTTAGGAAATATCACAACCCACAAATGTTGAAATTAAATTCTGAATAAGTAAAACATGTTGTCCAGTTCATTTGCATAAAATTTTGTATATTTTTGTGTGAAAAATTTTTGAAAATTTTAGTAGAATAGTTATATAGACATGTTTCATTTTTCTTTCTTTTTAATTGCTAAACAGATAAATTGCATTATCATGTTTTTTATAGTTTTGTCATTGTAAATAATTGTTTTTTTTTTACATATACTAATTGAAAAAATATTATTTGTAATAGGGAAAAGGAACAGTCGTACCAACCAAAATTTTAGAAATTTAAAGTATTCTAAATTTTTTAATTTGTCTTACCAAAAAATTTTTTTGGGGGGGATGTAATACAAAAATTATAAATACTTTTGTACTAATAAAAGAATTAAAACTCTTTCGGTTTCATGAAATGTCTTTGTTAAGGAGTAAGCGTAGAAATATTCTATTTTGGGAATTCAAGGCTGAAAACATACCATTGAATTATAATTAGATTTATATTTCTAAGGAGGAGCTATTTTTAGAATCTTGCTCCTCTTTCACTTCCATATTAGGAAGCATTAAATGATTTTTCATAATGCGTAGAGTTACAAGGGTATGTACAACTGGAACATAATTACATCATTCTCTGTAGTATTTAATGCGGGACCGATGGTTTTCGAATGTCTCTTGCTGAATAACGTGTTCCAATAAACATCTGTCGGAACCATCCGAAGTTTGGTCCACACCCTCTCCCTTGTGGAGTGGGGATGTGAACTGTTATAACCATCAGCCTAACTTTAAATAAGCATTTTTAGAACGTATAATGGCTTATGACTGCATTATTAAAGATGAATTCAACAATGATAACAGGGATGTAGCCCTGTTATTATAAGCCTCGCAGGATGTTAGCTTTGCTGAGGAAAACCTTTGGAAGAAACTTACGCAGTTCTTTAGAAGCTGGCTGTGACTTCGAAAACCTCACCCCATCACCCACTGGGGGAAAAAATTGCTTCATCGGCAGTGAAAAAAGCGTAGAAGGAAAGGAAAGATTCCTCATCTCATCACCCACCGGGGGAAAATACATCAAAAATATCGAATATCTCATTCGCATGGACAGTTGAAAATTATAACTCTAATTCTTCTTTAACTCACGGCAATTAATAATTCATCCAGTATCTTCAACAAAAAATAATTGCTTCAATCATCAAACTTTTGGTTGATATAAGTGATACCTACGCCCAGTCTTAAAGATCATCGACTTTCCTTTTGTCTATGCTGCATATTATGTCTACGTTCCTGAGACTAGTAGAAAGCTGAGCTTCGATATTTTGGACTAAAAAGAAAAACTGCATCAGATTCTTGATCGACATTACGAAGTTTATTTGAAATCGCATCCCTTTCCTTTACAAGTGAATTACGCAAAGTTTAGTTCTGTCAGTGCTGTTCCCACCTAGCCTCATTCAAGAAGAAATATGATTCCTCTTAACAAAGAAACTAGAACAACTTTCATTTGATGTTGTGATTTTCAAAATGTGTTTAGGAATCGAAGAAACAAATTAATATTCCTATCAACTTTCAGCTGATGTTGCGATTTTCGGAATGTCTTCTTGGACTAATTCGAACTTTCTCACGTATCCTTTTTGTGGTAATTATTTTTACAATTCTCATAAAACAATTTCTTGAATTTTTATTGATTAACAAAAAATAAGAAAAGAATTCATGTAATTGACAAAAATCATAGAGTATGATTTTTAATTTTTTTCTCGTGCTTGATGTTTCAATTGAAACAATTATTTTTTATACATTGATCGTATTTACTGTTGAATTTTTTTTCCAGTGAACTGATTGTTTTGATTGGCATAAAAAATGCTTCGAGAAATTATTTTCATATATATTGTTTTATGTGTTACAGTTTCCATGAATGATTCATTAGTAGAATTTATATTTTTGTTTTACTATAGTGTTTAGGGTGAAGATAAAAATGCCATTAAAATGTTTTTTTCCTTCTCTTCAACGAAATTGATGAAGGTCGACGTTGGAGAGTAGGTTGTTCATATTTTATTGACATTAGAGATGAGCCTTGATCTAAACTTTTTATTATGAATAATTCAATAGTATATTATTAAAGATTAGATTGCATTTCTAGTGTTTATATGTTTTTTTTAAAATTATTATATAATATTGTTTTTGTAGTGCATTTAAAATGTTTTTGAAGGAAAACAATGTGGTTCAAACGCCAGTTAAACTAGTGACGGCAAACAAAATTAAGTTATTATTTAAACTTTTGTTTCCTAATGATTTTTCTAGATTTAACCACGCAAAATTCTNTATATACATAACTATAAAATTATTAACAATATTTCTGAAGAAGGTTTCCCTTGGATTATCACTAATAATCAACCGATTTTAGAATTCATTAAACGTAATAAAATTAATTTCATTGTGACTTTTGATTTCCAGGATCTTTTCAATAGCATTCCCCTTTCTAAACTAAAGGATCTCCTTTTGAATTATTAAAATATCATTTGTTGCGATTTTGATTATTGGGAAATTCTGATAAATTTTTGTCTTTTTAGCAATTATCTTTACAATGGACATCTTATCTTACAATTTATCTTCAAATTGATGGAATACCACAAGGATCTAATTATTCATCTCTCTTAGCTAACTTATTTCTGCATTATTATGAAAAAAATTATACTCTTAGCATTAAATTTGTTTATAGATTTATTGATGATTTAATTATCTTTAATTTTCAAGATTATAATATTTTATTAAATAATATTTACTCCGAGGAATTAATCTTGCTTCGTAATCATGATGATAATATTAATTTAAACTTTTTGGATATCATAAAAGACGAAAATATCTGCTTTGTTGATTTATACGATAAAAGAAATGATTTTAATTTTAATATAAATAAACTGATTACTTGGAATTCTGATGTTTCTAGGAACATCTTTTTAAATACCACATTTAATGAAATGAATAGAATTAAAAGAATATGTAGTAATATTTATTTATCCAAAGAACAAGTGTTCAAACAAAGAACAACAATTTATTAAAAATTTTCTTTGCTAATTTATATAATTTTTCCATGTGCAAATCCATTTCGGGCAAATCCGTGGCCAAAATTATTTACTAAATTTTTTTTTTTGTTAATTAATATAATTTTTCCATGTGCAAATCCATTTCGGGCAAATGCGTGGTTAAAATTACGTGGAAAACAGGCAATTCATGTTTCTATTTTAAATATTTTTTTTCTTAAATAAATATTTATTTCCTAAAATAATTTATTGTCAACTTCTTTAAGTTATCCAGTATAATATTACCTTGCGCACATTCATTTTCGGGCCCATACAACTAACAAATCAAACGCACTTCAGTAATGCAGCAAGAACGCACTTTAATACGAAACTATCCTAGTTACGCTTTTAGCTCAATTTACGCCTTTGTAATCATTTTTTGCAATCTGGCAATCTCGTTACGCAAATATTTTAAATCATTCTTGAAAAATTCCCGTTTATGCAAGTTCATTTGAATTAGCTGCTCGCTTTATAGATTTCATTTCATGTTTTATTCTGTTTTCTGTTTATATTTTATTTTCTGTTTTTACGTGATATTTTTACTTATTGTGTTCTATTTTATTTGTCGTAATTTTTTTGTAAAATTTTTTGAGTGCTTCTCACACTATTGTATTGATATATTTTGTTTTGGCTATATTGGTGCAATATTAGAAAGCCCTCTTTTTTGCTGATATAATCGTGTGAGCTGATGAAAAGATTATATCTTTCATTTTCCGGATTTTTAAAATTTTTTAAAAATTTTTTGTCCTTTTTTTCCGTTTTTTTGTTATTTTTATTTTTATTATTATTTTTCTTTTTCCCCTTTTTTCATTGTTCTGTAATTTTTTCCTTGTTTTGAACTTATTTTATGAGTTCTATTTACTTGCAGCTTACTTTTTAATGTTTTTACTTTTTCTTTTATTTTATTTTCTGTTTTTACATGTTACTTATTTTTACTTTTTGTGATCTATTTTATTTGTTGTTATTTTCATAAAAAAATNGTAGTCTGAGGTATCTAGTACCAAGCGCTCACCAACTGGTCCAGCAATTCCCTCACATTGCGAGGGGGTAGCATGGCAGCACGAGTTTGGTTTTCCAAGTAGGACCACAAATGCTCGATTGTATTAAGGTCAGGTGAATTTGGGGGCCAAGACATGACTTGAAAGTCACGGGAATGCTCCTCGAACCAATCCATGACGATTCGACCCTTATGACATGGTGCATTATCCTGTTGGTAAACACCATCCCCCGCAGGAAAAACTGTTGCCCTAAATGGGTGAACCTGGTCTGAAACTATGTTCAAGTAGCTTACAGACGTCAGGGATTGTTCTAGGAGGATTATGGGTCCTAATGTGCCCCATGAAAACAATGTTCCTGGGCGGGAAACCATGAAAACCTGGGAGATCCCATTGTTATTGATGGAGGGTGATCATAATGTAATAGCTCTTCGGTGTATATATATGAGAACCGTATATACATATGTTACATACACATACAGCCTTATTATTAGACACATTATAAGATTCTATATAAAATTATAATTATCGGTAATACTATGCAGCTGTATTGTTTTTACTCGGATTAAACTGGTTGGCATTTGTTTACGCTCCTGTATCTATCGGTTAACATTGTAATGCATTACGTTAAAAATAAATGAAATGGGAAGTATATAAAAAATCTCCTGAATTAAAACCCATTACATGTATGTTTAAATATAAAAGTATTGCATATAAACTCGTGCAAATCATGTAATTAAAAAAAACTATTGTGTCTAATAATTTGATTAAATTATTATAATATACCAATATAATGCTTGATATAATAAATGTTCTATATTTGTATAATAATATATCGTCTAATTTATTCCATCGTCAAATTGATGTTATATATCGTCTAATTTAACCAACTGATACACTAATGTAAACAAGTGCTAACCGGTTTCAGTCACTTAAAAGCAATAAAGCTGTATAGTATCACCTGATAATTGAGATTTTACGTAGAATCTTATAGTGCGTCGAATAATTTGGCCAGGGACTGTGTATACATATGCTTAACATGAGATCCGAAATACACTAGCGTGCAAAACTTAAGCAACAAGTGCGTTTTTTGTCATAACTCTACAAGAAATCATCCGATTGACATGAAATTTGAATATGATGTACAATATTTTGTACTTAAACGATGGTAAAGGAATAATGGCGCAGAAATGAATATAAAGCTTAAAGTAGGGTATGAAACAAAAAAAAGGCTTTATTTGACATATAGTGGCGTTTCACATGATTCCCCGAAGAAGCGTAAGTACAACTGGCAGATGTTCCCTAGTATGGGATATGCCCTCCCCTTACTGTAATTGTTGCTTGACATCGTCTCTCCATGCTAAGCGCCAGATTATCCAGGAGTTCTTGGGGTAGACGTCTCCATTCCTCCTTTAATGCATCTTTCAGCTGATGGGTGTTACCAGGAGGATACTGTCGTGTCGCAAGACGTCTCCCTAATGCATCCCACACATGCTCTATAGGATTTAGATCTGGAGAGTAAGCTGGCCAATCCATTCGTGTGATATCTTCACTTTACAGTAGCTCTTGAACATTAGCAGTACGGTGTGGCCGGGCATTGTCATCCTTAAAAATAAAGTCTGGTCCAATGGCCCCTCAGAACAGACGCACATAAGAGTAGGATTACCTCATTGCAGTAGCGGTCTCCAGTTACAGAACCTCGGTCGAAGATCTGAAGCACAGTCCGCCCGTTCAACATAATGCCACCCCAGACGACAACTCCAGGACCACCGTAACGATCTCTTTCCTCGATGTTATTGGGAAGAAATCGAGCTCCAACTTCTCTCCAGATATACAGACGTTGAGAATCGCTTGTAGCACTAAAACGACTCTCATCTGTGAACGACTCTCATCTCTCTATCCAGCGTTCAGGACGTCTAGCAAATAAGCCACCTTTGTGGAGGCGTCTGACCACTGTAAATCTTGATACTTATCGTCCTGTGGCAGTGCACAGTTGCTGAGATATGGCGTTCGCTGACTGAAAGCGGTTTCTTTTCGCCTGGAGGACAATGTAACGGTCATCTCTTGGTGTTGTTTTCCTTGGACGACCACCACCAACCTTCCGAACAGCTGTACCAGCAGTTTTAAAGGCATTCCAAGTACGAGAAACAACACTTTTGTTGATCCCGAACTCTTCGGCGACACTGGTCACACTACGCCCCTCCTCAAGCTTCCCAATCATTCTTCCTCGAGTAAAGTGGTCTAAATGATTTCTTGAAGACATGTTTCACAAAACAAATCACTTGCACTTGCAGCGAATGTCTCTAACTAGGGTCCTCTTCATCCTTTTATCACAGCTTTGAACTGTGCCCGCCGACCCACAAGGTTTACGTACACTTACATCACCTACGACGTTTCATTTCTAAAATTTGCATACAAATAATTTTTCTACTGAATTACGTGCATATTATACTGCAATTTCATGGCTATGTTATACCAGGGCTAAAGAGAATACAAGGGCTAGTTCACTCCGCTCTTAGAGCTGAAGCTACGATCGCTCTTAACCTAAAAGATAAAAAGAAACATTCATTTTTATTAAATGGATGTCCAATATATATTTTTTTTATTAATAAAAGTAGAGAGAACGAAACAAACGTTAAAGTTTATATCGGCGGTAAATTGATAATGACTTTAATACGAGATATGTGTTTTTTCTTATTTCGAGTTAATTGTCTCGAATATTCTGAATTACATCAGAAAAAAATTGAAAGTCAATTATTCCCCCTTGTAATTGTGTTCATTTATATTCAGGCAAATTAATTAATTTTTTTCCTACAACATTTAAAAAAAGACAAACAATGAAGGAAATGCAAAAAAAAAATGAACAAGAATTCTATCTTAAATTCAGTGAAAACACCTAATTTTGATGGAATTTTGAATGTATTAAACCAGAGAGAAATGTGACTGTTTAAAATTTACTTCCTGCTTTTGACTAGAAAAATAATTTGGGAATATTCAAAGAAAATTTGTTTTGCGTGTTTTAACTTTAAAATAAGCTTCTGTAACCATTTTTGCACAATTAACTAAACTTCTTTAAACCATTAAAATCTACTTATAAATAGTGTTTTTTAAATCATTTTGAAATAAAGAATACAGTTCTGACCGACAAGAGTGAACTATCTAACTGATTAATAAAACTTACTTATTTTTGAATAAAATTACAAAAAATGTAGCTTATTCAAAAACGATATTTATTGCCGATTATTATTATAAAAATTAGAAATGAAAACGATTATTATTATAAATAAAAACGATATTATTATAAATAAAAACGATATCATTATAAATAAAATCGTTATTATTGTATAACGATTATTATTCTAATAAAAACGATTATTATTATAAATAAAAACGATATTATTATAAATAAAAACGATATTATTATAAATAAAATCGTTATTATTGTATAACGATTATTATTCTAATAAAAACGATTATTATTATAAAAATTAGAAATGAAATAGCAACTGCGCTTTAGTTAGCCCATACATTTTATTTGCATTTAAAGTTCAAATGAAAAAAGTTACATTAGAGGAAGAAACGAAATATTTAATAAACTTTTGAGAATAATTATTATTTTCTGTAAAACGCATCTTCTTAAAAAAAATTAGTTCATTTTAATTATTTTTTTAAAAATTACTTTTAAATAAAAAGGGGTGATAGTTTCAAAATAATTGGTATCATTTTAAACTTTTTGTTCCCATACAACATATCGATACCATTGAGTTATTAAATAAATAAATAAAAGCATTTTTCGTTTAACCCTACAACCGCCTTATCAATGCTGTACGAGATATTATTTCTTCAAAAATATTTAAATATGAGTATAGAATAGATTATTCTATTACATCGATTGTCACTGCTGTGAACATTTTGGATCCTAACCAAAAATATAAAGTTTCTATGAAAATGAAGTTATAAAATATTTTAGCAGTTCAAAATTCCTGTAAAAATACAGAGAGAAAAACGAGAATGTGCACTAGTACTAGTTCAAATGCACAAAATCGGAATTTTCGTTAACAGATTTCTGGAAACTGTAGGTTTTTTACTGTGAATTTTATTAAAGAGGCTTTTTTCCGATATTCTAATCTACTTTATGGGTAAACAACCTCCCATTTATTCGACATGGCTCTTTGAGTAGTAACTTTCGAGGAAAAACGGTCATTTTTTTTCGGGACTTAGTCTTGCTTTATTTCTGTAAAATTACCGAGTCTCCTTTGAATATTTATCTGTAATTTTGCAGCAACTTTCTTTTTTAAACTCACTATAAATTTACATATGAGTTCTGATAAATAATTACAAGTATATTATTATACATTATAATTATGTTATTATACATTATAATTATATTATTATACATAATAATTATATTATTAAACGTCATAATTATATTATTATACATTATAAGTATATTATTATGCATTATAAGTATATTATTATGCTTTTTCCTACTGAAATTTTTATTTTACTTGCCTAAAACCTAGTAGAACATATTTTGGAAAGCACTTGTGAGTTACTTGTAAAAGTTTTAGTATTTAGTAATAGTTTTACAACGAATATAGTTTAAAGGAGATACTTATAACATGTAAGTTTTAAATTTGAAANAAACTTCTTTCTTTGTGCAAATTAAACTTAAGACTACATACTTTAATGCTGTATGTATAGAAAAAATTATTTTTTTAGTATTAAAATGAAGTTTAATCGAAACATTCAACCAATTTTTCTTAATTTCATGACTACTGTATTCAACATATTTTCAAAACTATTGTTTACCATGTTACCAGTTGCATAAATACTTGAAACTTTGAAAATAATCTTTTTTTAATATAACAATTAATGTCCGATGGCCCATTGACTTGAAAAAATATTCTATACATATGAAATTGACTGTGGGCGGGGGTACCCGCTGGGCGGGGCTACCCGACTCTCCCCTACATGAAATTTAAGAATAACTATCCAAAAAGTTCAGTGCATACAATTTTGAAAATATCTAACGTTCCCTAAACACTCGAACGAAAGAAGGCAATTTGATACCTTAAATGAGCTACGAGAATATTTTTACTCAGAATATGACAAATTTTGCGAAACCCAGATTCAAAACGTCGTCTGTATAGTTTGTTTAACTACACTTTTGGAATTTCCATTCTAAAATTACGGTAGAATAACCGACAACAGTCTGTTCATCCAATTAACGATGAAGTTTATGGTAAAGGACGTTTTTACCTTTACGATTTTGAAACGTTTAGAACTAATATGATTAAAAATCTATGAATGCAAAACTGTACGGTTTTTTAGCCTTCACTTAACTAAAGGTTGCGGTTAAGTTGCGTTTTATAAAATGAACTATGGAATGTGGTTTAATTAATTAATCTCGTTGTTACACCTATCGTAAGAGATGGGAAGAGATTTTTTGTGTTAAGCATCTTTATGGGGCTGCAATCAATACGCGAGTAAGACTAACTTATTTTAATATTCCAGGGTCACAAATCATGGAGTGCAGGACACTGGAAGCCTTCCACGTGTTGAAGGAAATGGAGGAAATAATGTGGTTTTAACGCTGAGACTCGAACCCCCGTTCTGTCAGTCATGAGATTGACAGTTTAGCCCTCTGGGTAGTAACATGTACCCAGCAGAAAAGAACTAAGGGTCTTCATTAGGTGGGCCTAGTTAGTGCGATAAAATTCTGGCTATTTAACCATATTAGGTGAAAGCAAAATTGTTATTTAACCATTTTTCCAAGAAATTTCTAACAGTGCATGTCAATTCTCTAATGTTCTCTTGTTTTTTAGCTATCTTTACTTATTGTTCATTAGAGTTATAAAAAAAGTTATTTTTAGTCCAGCTTATTGTACGTTTACTAAAGATAAATAACCTAAAAAACAATATCGCTTCCAAACAAGATTTCATCCAATAGTATCACTGTTCTGTTTCATTTCCCAAACCTCTGCTCTCGAGGTGAGACCGTTCAACCTCTTGATGCGTATCTGTGCAGAGCCCACGAGAGCTGCAGTGCAGTTGAAGAAGAAGACAACTACATCGAAGGCTAAACAAAGGTTTTACTGTCCCAAAACAAAATTTATTTCCTGCCCTTTCTTCAAAGCTCAGAAAGGCTTTTGAAAACCCTTCATACAAATTTGTGGGTTTTATATACTACAAGGAAATCCTCTGTAATTTTCTTTTAAAAAACTAATGATTATGAAAATAGATAGAAAATAATTTTTGTAAGGAATATAGTAGGATTAAATTACGGAGAAAAGTACTTTTACGGTACTTTTTACCGCAATTTGATCCGAAATTTTTTACAGTGAGAATCATTTGGACAAATGTCTCAGAGATATAAATATTGTAAAAGACAAAATTATCGATAGAAGGTAATTCAATGCCTTTAAAAAACATAGGATTCAAAAATTTGGACAGCCATAGAACTTAAAATCCAACATAGGATTCAAAAATTTGGACAGACTTATAATTCAACACAGAACACAGGATTCAAAAATCTTTGTAATAAAATGTCTCGAATATGAAGGGGTGGCGATCACTTCTAAATGGGCTATATTGAAAGATTTAAATCTAGCTTCTGTTGTATAAGTGCTAAATTATGTAATGAAATATTTCTCTTTGATTATGTAAAATATATTCATACCAGAGCTTAATACTCTTAGTATTCTTAGAAAAATAATAATGAAAGTAATAATAAAAGATAATAATAAAGTGTGTTTTAAAATTAATGAGTTAAAGTATATATAAACACATAGCTGTATTACATACTTACCATAACAATGACTGCGAAATACATTTTGTTTTAACTTTTTCCTGTGTATGGTAAATAATTAGAATATTATTTATTCTTTATACTCCAAACTCAATTTCTGTGAAATATTTTTAATTTTTGAAGTTATAATTTTGTCTCAGCATAAAATATTTATCATAAAGTGATAATTTGCATGCGACAAAATTAATTGTTTTAGAAATTTTAATCATAAATATGGTTCACTTTTCTATTTCAATTTAATATTATTTTCCTAGAGAGCCAAGTAGTAAAATGTTCTAACCGTTTTCCTTTGAAAATCAATAAGACTCTTCATTTCTGTTTTGAATTATTTTTAAACTGTGCATAAGCATAATATAAGGAAAAAATAAAATATAAGGAAAGTAAAATTATCAAACTCTAAAAATTAAAGTTTGTAAAATTATTTATTTTTATCATGACTTTTTAGATAAGAATTTGCTGCATTGTCATCGAAGCATTAAAATTTTTTATTCCCCTTTTATACTTAAGTAAGATTTAGAGTTATTCCACTAATGTCAGTTCATACTGAAAACACAATTTTTATGAAGCTATACACAACATGAAATATTCAAGTTACATAAAAATTTTGAGGGTGCTGTAAATTTTTTTCCATCTTTGTAAAAGGTATTGTGACAATTTAAGTAAATATGAATGCTTAAATATTCATAAACTTTGATTGCGCGTTGAAATGCATTTTTTTTCTAAAGATATGTTTTTCAATTTTCCAAATTTTTTTCTTGAATAAAAATACTTATTTTAAATAGTTAAATAGCAAGGGGAAAAGTTAAAGTAAAAATTTATTTAATCATCCATTATTATTCCAATATCCATATTATTATTATTCCAATTTTACAGCTGCGTCAGATATAGCATCATTGCTATATCAATCATATTTGTTCCAATTTAGCTCCAGAGTCCGAGTTTACTCAAGTTGCTATTACATTAATTAGAAAAATCACATGCCCACAGAGATGCATTATTGTAGTTTATTTTTGTTGTATTTAAACTATACCTAATCAAATTTTGACATTAATAAACTATTTAAATAACCTATTCTTACTTTTGTTTATGTTAAAAAAGTAAGACACAGCATATTTATAATTTTTCTGAACATTTTTTTATTAAATATAAAACAAATTTCTTATATTATTAATATTATTATCTATCTATTGTAAAATTCTGATTTCCAATGTTTTTTGTTAGTTTTTGTTATTTTTTTAATAATTGTAGCTCAACATAACGAAATATTATACTATGTATTTTTAATTTTGTAATAAATAAAGCATTTATATCGATTGGGAAATGATGAACAAAATAATAAATATCAAATCACGAAAAAAGGAATGTTGAGTCAAAAGAAAATTGTTTTTTGTACTCCAACTAAAAATATAAAAATAATGTTTTCAATGCAACTTATAGTTAAAGTACTGAATGATGCAACGTTGGATTTCAGAAATCGAAATAGTTATTTTTGAAATATTTCTTAAGAATTACACGAAGGAATTTCTTTCAGAAATGTGTAACTATGTTGTAATCTCGAAATCTAAACTCTTATTCATAACAATAATTTTGCGTCTTATGAGATCGATGTTTAAATTTTTTTTTATAGAATTTCAGAATAGTTTGAATGTGATACGCTTTGGAGTTTCTTTTGTTAAATCTTAAGATTTTGTTGAACCCTCGCAATTTTGGATTTTAGATAAAGTTTTTAATTTGTGTTTTCTTGTTATTTTTTGCACTAAACAAACTTTTGATAATATAGATTATTAGACAGTATAATATCTTTCAAAGAAAGAAGAAAATAAAGGGCTCATTTTATTAGATTAAAAGAAATAGAGCTTGATAAGTTTTAGAACTTCTATTAATTTTCCCACAAAACTATAAAGCAATGAAATAATGCGTTTTTTGGTAATGAGTAAGTAGTTTAAAACTGCACTTTTTTTTAGTTTTTTGAGTTATTGCAATTTAAACTGATAAAACCGATTCATGTGAATCTAAAAAATTCTTTTACCATAAATTGCTGCAAAACAAAGATATTTATCAAAAATCTAAAGCACAAACAACTGTGCACTATTTTACTACCTAACAGAAAATGTTAATTGCAGAATTGCATTGGCATAATTTTGTCACAAAAAATTAATAGGGAATCTGAAACACCGCACGCTTTATATTTCAAATTGTGATTGAGAGGGAGCTTTGTATTTTACATGCTAAATAGAGTAAATATTCATCATCAGTTTATTTGGAAAAATTAAATAAAAAAAGATTAACAGCACATTAAGAATTTTCCCACCTCGTCTCCACCACTGCGACAGTTGAGTTTTTAAGATACGATGAAATAAAAATAGAAAAACAAGTTCCACAGATTTGAAGGAGTATTTTATTTAAATAAAAAAAGAAAAATGTTCTTTTAATTAGAAGATTTCCTCATGGTTTTAAGCATTTATAATAGATAAGCATCACAACCTGCACCAAATCAGAAATGTCTCTGTTTTTTTGTTCGGTGTCTATAAAGCATTAATATAATTTTTATTTTTATTTTTTGGGACGAGAAGTTTTTTTTTTGTATTCATCAACATTTAAACCAAATTCAGTAAGTAAGAGCTCTACAATTTGCATTTTTTAAGTTTTTATTTCTTATTTTATACCGTTTATTGAAAATTAAAATAGGGGAGAGTATTGTATCTTAGGACACTTTTTGAATCTTAATATTCAACTTCTACGCTTAGAGTCAGATTTGCAATGTAAGGATAACATTTAAATAAATATATTTTTATAATATAAAAAATTGGAAAATAAAAATTTATTAAATTTACTTTCGCAAGATACAACTCTTTGGAGTACCAATATTGCTCCATTCATATATTTGATCTAATTTTAAGCAAACAAAGAAACATTTCCCTGCAAAAAATGACCAATAGAAATCAATAAAAAAAATGTATTGATCTGTACGGGGAAATGGAACACTGATATCAATAGAGTAGATCAGTACAATGGACTGGTCATGATATATTGATATCAGTAGAGTAGGTCAACACAATGTATTGGTCTATATCAGTAGAATGGACTGATATCAGTAGAGTGTACTGGTCTGTACGGGGAAATGGAACATTGATATCAGTCGAATTTACTGGTCTGTACAAGGAAATGAGACATCATGGTCCCATCAGAAAAATAGACTGGTCTAAGTTAGGGAAAACAATATTAATGAAAGCATATTAGATAGGTTTAAACAGGAAAATGCAACATTGTTTATCTTTTTTAATATGCAAGATTTAGCTGAATTGGTCAAATGCTCTGTATGCACCATAGTAAATTTTCTACTAGCTGCAGCCAGTGGAAAATTTAATATAAATTAATAAAATATAACAGGACAGTATAAAAAAATACTTATTTAAAGCATCTAAAAATGTTTTGAATATTTAAACACTTAGTTTAGTGCCAATGAATTCATTGGCACTAAATTAAGAAAATATATATTGCAGATGATTTTCACTAAGAGAAGACATTCTCAGTTGAAACAAGGTAGAATCTGATGAATGGAGTAAACATTAGCACGTACATGGCGATGAAAATGCTTGAAAAATTACCATAGTGACTTTTCTGGTAAAATGAAAAACAATAGTTTTAGTTAATAAAACCAAAATACATGGTTTTTTGACCATTCATAGGCAACAGTTCACCCGAACTTCTGGTTTTCTAAAGTTATAGTTCTTATTAACAGATGTTTATTAAGAAATACATAACTGAAAAGTAGATTTAACCGAATAAATGGTTTTTATGCCATGCTCTAAGGTATCATAATAAAATTATCACATTTACCAAATTTTATCGCAGATTATAGAATCATATTTTATAGACAATTTCACTAAAATCATTACTAAAGCACTTCGGTAAAAATTACAGAGCTTTTTAGTGTTCCGCTACATCCAGAAACACGGTATATATTACTATCTTCTGGTAGTTTTGACCATACTTTTTTCGCAGTATAATAAATATAATTTATCTATATCATTTATGGAAATGAGAATGGTTGATATTAATACCATGTTTTTGAAAAAAACATGTTCCGCATTTGTTAGGGCACTATTTTTTAAGGGTAGAAAAAGGAAAAAAAATTAAGGGCTATTTAATATTTTTTAATCGATAAAAAACTTCGTTGAAAGTTACTTAAACTTAGGAGATTTTTTTGATTGTTATATACAAAAACTAGATGTTTAAAAAAGGAAGAAAACATGCTTATTTAACTGAAATACACCCTATAATATTGCATTTCACAGAACAAGTTTACTTCATAATAATTCATAACATGTGAATCGCAATAAATTATAAAAATATTATTATTCAATATTAAATTGATCTCTACTAATGAAATGCAACAATTTTTAAATTTAAAATAAATTCGGAACAGATTACAGCAAAACTCCTTGAAGAAAATTGTATCGAACTTATTTAAAAATATGTTTATACTGCATTTTGTGACTTGCCCCTCAATGTACAATGCTCAAAAAATAAATGAATGAATGAATAAATAAATAAATAAAAAATAAACTGACCACTTTGAATAACTTTTGACGTGAAGATCTTCACGTTCCAGGACTCAATCTTAATGGTTCAAAGGGGGTCAAATAAGCTGAATAATTATTGTGGATGATCAGTCCCGAAATCAGACACAAAAATGTACATATCTTTTTTTTAAAGCGGATTTGAATTTCTGACATCCAAAATATAGGGGGTAACCGCGAGTTGGGAAATATGGTTCCCATAGTTTGATCAGGAGAGCGATCCGAAGTTTTGACCCCTTAATGTTAATTTTTCTTTTTGCGTCTTTCATTATATCTCGAGAACTTTTTAAAATTTTTTTTAAAAAGTTCTCGATTTATTTAAAATAATATTTAAAATTTTTTTTTAAGAAAACTTTTAAAAAACAATTTTGCACGCAATTATAAAATTCGTTTTTCTAAAGATAATTCCATGTAAAAAATAAAATTTAGTAAATATTTACTATTTTTTATTATTTTATTACATTAAAGTTAAAAAAAATTTGAATTGTAAAGTTTGCAATTTTCTATATAATTTTACATGACGAAATACAAATTTTGAGCAAAATCGATTAGATAGTTCCTGAGAAATCGAGCTTTAAATATATAATTTCTTTGGAATTCAATTTCTCAGGAACTATTCAACCGATTTAGCACAAATTTGTATTTTGCCACGTAAAAACACATTCTTTAAAGTGATGAAAAATTTTGTACCTTGCAATTCAAGATTTTTCCTACTGCTATTAAATAAAATAATGAAAAAAAAATACTCATTCATATGTATTTTTTTAATGGAATTATCTGTGGCTAAACGAATTTTATAATTTTGAGTAAAAATTTATCAATTCTCTTAAAAATTTCTCTAGATATGGCGAAATGCGCAAAAAACAAAATTAACATTAAGGGGTCCATACTCTGGACCGCTCTCTTGATGAAACTATTGGGAACGTGCTAAATCTTAATGTTTCATGGGGTTGACCTCAAACATGCTAAGTAGTTAGTACAGACGATATTTTAAGTTACAAAATAAGACCCAAAGCGCACTTTCTCTGTTTAAAAACATAATTTTCTTCCCAACGAATATCGATTCCTCATGTTCAAAATATGGAGGTAGCTGCAATCTGAGAAATATGATTCCAAGAGTTTGGTCAAAAGAGCGGTCGAAAGTTTAGACCCCTTAAAGTTAATTTTACTTTTTGCGTATTTCTTCATACCTTGAGAGCTTTTTAAGTGAATTGAAAAGTTTTTGCACACAATTATAAATGTCGTTTATGCAAGGAAAATTCCATGCAAAAAATCTTCCAGTCAAAAAAATCTGAATTGTAAATAAAGATTTTTTTACGCCACTTTAAAAAGTGTAATTTTAGATGTCACAGTAAAATATTTGAGCGAAATTGATCAAATAGTTCCTGAGAAATCAAGTTTTAAATATACGACTTCTTCGAAATTCGATTTGTCACAAACAATTCGATTGATTTGTATTTTGGCGTAAAAAATAACATTCTCCAAAATTGTATATCGTATTGCATATCTTTAATTCTATAGTATAGTTTACATTTCAAAAATTTTCAACTATTATTAAATAAAATAACAAAAAGTCATTATAAATTATTATTTTTACATGGAACTAGTTTTGGATGAACGAGTCTTATGATTGTAAAGAGACGCTTCGAAAGTTCTCGGGACATGGCGAGCTACCCAAAAAGGGGTAAAGTGCCTAAACTTTCGACCGTTTTCCAACCCCCTATATTTTGGGGATTTAAATCCAAATCCTTATAAAAATGGTAAAAAGTATATTTATTTAGAGAAAGTACGTTTTTGTGTCTTATTAAGTGACTTTAAATATCGTCTGCAATAATTAATTAATTTGATCAAGAGTTATTTAAAATGTTCCTTTTTTTTCTTGCGCTTATTGTACAACTTGCTTCACTTTTTCATACAATCAAGTACAATCACTATCAAGTACAATTACTTTCAAGTACAATAACCAGAGGATTTGAATGAAAGCAAAACTGTGGCCAATATTAACGAAATATGCAAATATGAACCTAACATGCTTTTATGCTAATATTAGCATGTTAATTTAATTAGCTAAATATAAAATTAACTTAGTTTAAAGTTAAACTTAAAATTAACTTAATTTAAAGTTAAATTTAAAATAAATTTAATTTAGAGACATATTTAAAATTAACTTCATTTAAAGTTAAATTTAAAATGAATTTAATCTAAAGGTATATTTAAAAATAACTTAATTTAAAGTTAAATTTAATATTAACTTAATTTAAAGTTAAATTTAGAATAAACTTTTGATAAAGTGGTTCAAGATTATTTAAATCAAGTGCTTAGGAAAAAAAAAACATCCAACAGGAATGAAGTATATCAAGCTGCTCAAATGTAAATGTTAACTTCTTTGCAGCACTCTAATCTTTGCTAATGTAAATTGACCAATTTTGTTTATATTCAAAATTTTCAATATTCCCAAAACTCCCAGATTAAATCTCCAAAACTTCAGAGTCATTTCCCGTCTTTTAATAGCTGAGGGATTTTCGCATCTCTACCTGTTGGAATAGCAGTTTCATTTGCAAAATCTTTCGATTGTTTTTCACCTAATATCTGTTTGTTAGCAGGGATAAGCTGGATATGTATTAATTTTAAAATAAGACAGTAATGACATTACTTGATTAAAAACTTCATTCGCTTCAAAAATATACAAATTGAAAATAACAGTCGACAAGTTACAAGTTAATCAGGGTGAAATATTGTATCCTTCTCGGCCACTGAGGTTTTTCTTGTTTTGTTTCTCACCTTTATTTTTTCATTTTTCGTTGGCAACTTTACGTTTTATATTTCAAAGCATTTTTGTTTCTGGTAAGTTTTGAAAATGGACGCCTATCTTTGGGCTCTTGAAACAAGTCAACTGTTATTTCCAATTTGTATGTTTTTGAAGCGAATGAAGTTTTTAATCAAGCTATATCTTATCGTTTCAGTTTCAGTTTCTTGGGGTTACTTATTTTAGATGGGAATGAGTTCTATAAATATATAAAAGAAGGACTAACTTTACTTTTTTTTTTAATAAGTGGAGTTAGGCTACTATTCAAATGAGGCCTTTGTATAACATGTTTCCCTTTTTATTAGTTTCTGATAGAATTTCTTGGGGTAAAATTTATTTTAAAATATCTAATTATGACTGATATATGATATTATATAATATATATTTCATAAAAAGTTAATTTAAATTAATTTATTTTGTACATTACGTAATTAAAATGGAACAAAATCTTACCTTTTGAATAAACACAATTATTAATAACATTGATTGCATATTTCAATTTAGTATAAGTTATTGTAAAACAAAGCTCCATTAGTGATGAATCCTCAATTCAAAATTATTATCAATAATAGAAGAGCAAGAAAAATCTCTGACATATTGACGAATGAGAATATGGGAATGCCATTTTTCACACCCTCTCATAGTTCCATAGTTTTAGTTTTAAGGAAAAATAAGTTGCGCTGCCGTTCATTCATATTATTCACTTTATTCTATATTTTAAGTCTTAGAGTTCAAAAATTCATTTAGAAAATTTTTACAGTCCTTATGTGATTCAATAAGAGTGGTTTAAAATCGAAATCAATGCCAATAATGCTTTTTTTAAACGATTAATATAAATATTTACGATTATATTAATTATTAATATCTAACAATTAGTATAAATATAAATAAACGATTAATATAAATATTTTAAAGGCACGTACATTGTTTTCTTAAACAACGAGAAAAAATGATTAATGATTAAAATAAATATTTTAAGAATACGAACATTGTTTTCTAGTATTTTTAACGTTTTAATAGCGACGTTTTTTGACTTATTAATATAAATACTTTAAACATAAGTTTTCGCGTCTTTTTAATGTTTTAAACGTTTATAATGCTTCACAATTAAAGCAAATTTAAACGGTTATTGAAATAATAAAATAGATTACACAATTATTTTTCAAAATAAATCTTTTACATTAAGTCATTAACATTAACTACTTTAAAGATACGTATACTTTTCATATTTTTCGATTTTAAGAACACAAAACTATTCTGTTAAAATTAAATAAACAGTTCGTTATAAAATTATTGTTTACAGTGAATCATTAATCTTTAAACTTACTTGATTATTAATTCAATTATGTTTTAGTTTCTGAGTGGAATTTGACTTATCCAAGAATCAACAAACAATTTTAAAACGTTTTTTCAATGAAAAAATTTTAATTCGAGAAAATTTGACATGTCATTAGTAATGCTTGAATTTTACGAGCGTTCAATATTAGTAAAGCACAGTCTTTAACAAATTTGTAGAAGCAGCAAACAATTTTAAATCGTGTAAGTTCAGCATGTCAGCGAAAAATGTCTTATTTACAACTCTGTGTACTATAACTCATAAATTTTAGTAAAATTTAGAAACAAATATATAGCTTAGTGTTTAACAATTATTTAAGGTGATGAATTTCATACCATTCATTTTTATACGATTTATAATTTCAAAAATGTCAAGGTAAGTTTTAAGCAAAATTTAAAATTTATCATTATAAAAACAAGAAAGAAATAGGGAAATTTTCTGATAAAATTTGTTGTTTGAAACATGAATCGAGCACCGTTCCTGACTGCAAGACATATGTGTGACTATGGATGTTGATAATTTACCCTTATTACTTAGGTAAATTCTCACTGTAAAAAATGGGTACTCAAATATTACGAATCTTCCTTCGTTTTTGACGAAATCGCTTCTTGGTATATGCTCTAAGCAAAAATTTCGTCAAAGTGATGAAAAAACTGTTCTTTAAACTTTAAATAAACGAATTTTGTGAATATTGAAAGAAAAATAAATATTTCGTCATTCTATCTTTTTTTCGAAAATAAATGAATAAAAAAAAAAAACCTCATTGTGCCTAGTAATAATTACTTCACCCTGGGCACCCAAACAGATAGAACGGAATTAAAACCCATACTCGAAACCTGTAATCTTCCTGTCACGAAGACCACCTTGACCCAGGGCTAAAGTAAAGAGAAAAGGGCTGGTTTATTCCTCTTTTAGAACTGAAGCTACGATTTCCCTTCTCATCACGTCACGCTGCACACTGATCTCGGAGATCTCAGAGTTATAATGAAAACTTTTTTGTTGTGTAAATATTTTAACCTACATTTAGCATGTTAATTTTACATATCATGTTAATTTAATTTTTAATAATTCAAATAACAGCGAAACGTAATTTTTGTGTAAATGAATTCTTTTGCGAATATCTTTAGACAATTTTTTCTTAAAATGAAAATTGTTCCAATGTAAAACTAGGTATTGTACCTTGAACTATCATATATAGGACCTTAGATCATTGGATGTTGCCCCGTTAACACGCATTTTTCCTTTTAAACGTATCGGGTAATTCAAATTAAAAACTCAATCAACTTAAATTTATTTTACAAGTAGCTTGAATAAGCAAAATAATTGGAATTAAATATAAACGTAATAGCAAATAATATTTCCCTGGGGTATTTCATAAATTTATAGTATATTCTAAGAACATAAACCTAATTTTTACATATTGCACGTGGCAAAATCCATAGAAAAATTTCTTTGTGCTAACTGGACCTGTTGCTCATATTCCCTTGGGCTTTTTAAAGGTAAAATACTGAGCCTGATCTAAGGTACAGACAATTTTTTTGATTTTGTTAAGCTCTAACAGAAATAAACTTTTTCTTTAAAAACTGGTATTTTATCGTAAAGAGAATGACAGTATGGTACCTATTCACATTAGTTTTTTTTAAAAAATTTAAATAATACAAAATTTTATTTTCCAATTTAAATTGATTGAAAAAAATACTGAAAAAATTAAAAATCAAAATTGCTCTCTAGCACTTGCTTGGAAAACCTGTAATGATCATCAACATAACGGGTAGTGGAAGAAAGTATCAACTACATGTACTAAATGCAAAATTCTTCCACTGGGTAGGGGAAATATTTACACTGGTCCAAGTAACTGCGGTTCCAGGTAAAACACCATTTACACTTCATGCCCTCATGTTATAAACGAAAAAAAAGCATTAAACTGTTTTATTTCTCTTTATAACGGTGTAATATTTATACGCATTGAATATTTCCCAATTATAAGGTAAATATAAATAGAAATTAAATAGCTTTAATAAAAGTATTGGCCCAAGAATATTTGATAAAAAGAATTTTAAAAAATTAAGTTTTATAGATTTTATTTTTCAATTTAATTGATTGAAAAATTGGTGGCTGGCGAAAATATTTTGTTCAGTAATTACGAAAGATAAATAAGAGAATCAAATTCACCAGTAGGCTTCTCCAGTGTAATTCGCCGATCGAGCAAAATTTGAATAATTTTTTCTGACGAATCGGATTCTGGCAAATCCGATTCGTCACCTTAAAATTTTTAAATTTTAAGCTGATGAATCTGATGAGTTTAATGCAAATTTTCAATATGTTTGAAAGATTCGTAAAAATGCCTTGCTGTTCGAATAAATATTTTTTTTTACATATATTTCAGTTCTTTCTACCATTGTAAGTGGATACCTTTCAGTAGTGTTAGTGTTTTTATAACAAATTAAGAATTAATGTTTAAGAATAAAGTTAAAAAAATTTTCACGTTTACTGAAAGTACATTAGGTATAAAAAAATGCCATTAAATGCTAGTAAAAATGCTTTTAACTTCTAAAAAATATAATTAAAAGAATTCATACGATATAATACATGTTTATTAATTCTAAAGTATCAAAAATACTTCCTGTAAAAAACAATTCAATAATTTAAGCTGAAATAAACTTCTAGTTAAAATGATTAAGTAACTTTCAATAATGTTTTGCGTTTTTTAAAATTTTTTTTAAAAACTTTTTTGAGTTATTTTTGCTAAAAATAAAAAAATAAAGAAATTTATGAACGAAAAATCTTAAATAAGATATAATAAAAATGAATGCTGTTAGAAGAGAGTATTCATATTTTAGCTTTTATGACATATTAATCTTTGGTTTCCAGAAAAACAAAACTTTTTCGCTCTCCAAAGATTGCCTATCGATTTTAAATTCGACGAACAGATCTTTGTCATTTGTTTCAAAGGCCATCACAGGCACATTGCGTAAAGTCTTTTTTAAAGTATTTTTCTTACCTTATTAAGTTATTTTCCTCTCCAATAAACCGATTTTTATGTCAACGAAGTAAGTATTAAAATGTAATTTCAGTTTTGACAGATAATATACTTTTCACCCCACATGTAATTGACCACTCAAATTTCCCATTTTATGCGTTCAAAATATTTTCAACTTTTAAATATTAATGATTAGATTTGCTATTGACATAAAAGATGATATAATGTTTATCTTAAGTAATAATAAAGTTAAAAAAAATGCATGGATGTTACTTGCATGTATTTTGACTACGAACCTAGTGCAGGTATTAAATTAAATGCAAGGAAATAAAAGTATTTACCAGTAAATATTTTTAGCTAAAATGATTTTAATTACGTATTAAAATAAGTAGAAATGATAATAAAAATAAAATCAATTTCAAAATAAAATACACTACTACTGCAAACAAACAAGAAAAAAAACAATATCTGGAGCTCTATAAATATCGTAAAAACGCGAAAGATGCGAAAAATTGCACATTTTACAATTACCCATGTAATTATCGAATGTAGCCATATTTTTTTAAAACATTTAACAGATAAATTTGTCTTTACGTTTGTTTTTTGTAGTATGTTACATACAAAGATTATAATAAAGAAAGTTCGATAATCTTTTGCGTCCGAGTGCGGTAAAAAACCCTACTTATTGTTGTAATTAGTGACGTTTAGTTAATTAGGTCCTTCTGATTGTACTAATCTTTATTAGAATTATTATTATAATCATCATTATACTAAATTATTATACTATAAATTATTACACAAAATATAATTTTTATGCTAAATAATAGCTGTTAGAATATGTGCTGTTTTTAAAGCTGTGTTCAAGTTGTTCTGAAATTTTAATTAACAGTTTTAGGATCTATTTTTCATTTAAATATTACAAATAGACTACATTATGCAATATATTTCAACGTAAACTAAAATCGTTCAGTTTGAATGAGAATAGCAGGGCATATTTTTATGAGGAGGAGCTTTCTTAGAGTTGTCTAAAAATTTAATTACATTTTAAATGCCTCGATATTTTTGAATACACATTTTGATCGTGTATATTTTAAGCGTAATGGGGTTTAATAAAGAAAACTATATCTTTAATAATTAGTTGAATGAGTTATATCTTTAATAATTAGTTGAATGAGTTATATCTTTAATAATTACACAAAAATAAGATTTTCAAAAATGCATAAGCAAATAATATGCATAGCAAATAATAATAATATAATATACATAGCACATAATACAAAAACTGAGACTTCCGAATGCCTCATTTTATTTTTTAAAAAAATTATTAAAACTATACCACAAATTACTATTATTTCAATGGTTTCTCTATTAAGAGCATTACAATAAATTAATTAGTAATAAGAAGTGCTCTTGAACAAGTATTGTTGTACTCTTATTACCCTTTACTACATTTAATCACATTGAAAACATCAAATTACAAATTTATTGCCCTTTAAAAATAATGGTTTTAGTTAAAAAACCTCCGAACTGATTGTTCAGCAATTAAATTTTTGTAATAATAATTTAGTATATCTTCTCAAATATTCTCAGATTATATATAGAAAATTGTTATCAACCGGAGAATTATGAAATTAATATTGAAGAAAGGAAGATAAGTAATTTTTTCATACATAAATACATTTCGTAAATGCAATTGTTTAATTACGAATAAAGATTAGCCTTTTAATTATGATAGCTATAATATGTTTGACTCTCGACTTGGGACAAATCAATATGGCTGCCTCGGTAAGGATATGCGTTTACCCACGAGACGCTATGCTAATTCTTCTGATACTTACCTTCATGGTCTCTTTTTACTAAAATATTGTCATTAGTACACTAAACTTAGTTCGTACTATCAAAAACTAGGAGAGATTAATTATAACCGTGTATGGAAACTTAAGTTTTTATTTTGAAGTATACCTATTTTTATGTATGATTTTATTTTGATATTTTACGCTATCTGACTACCTCGCGGAACATAATTTTTACAATAAGTTTGTAAATTATTCATTTATTAAAATAAAGAAAAATTCAGTATGCTCTGAACTAAATGAAAATTACGAAATTTTATTTAAAGGAAACAAGTGTTAGTGAGCTGATTAAGGTGAATAATGCCTACATAAAATTTCTTTTTAGCTATTCTTTTTTTCTATGCATATAAGATAAGTTATTTCCCTTTTATATATGAAGGGTGTTTCTTCCATTCCTATAAACCTTGTTATTAATGTGTGTGATCAAATATTAATACTTGAGCGAGGAAAAACAAAAGAGCTCTAGAAAACTGACCAATCTCATTTTTTTAATATTATTTTATAACCGTTCTTAAACAGCCAATTTTGAGTTTATTACTACCAATGTTCAACTCCGTAGCCTTGTAATTTTGAACCCAATACAGAAGACAAAAGAATTCCAGAATCAAGTAATGGAAGAAATTCGCCTTTGTGGAGGATTTTTTTGGAGCGTTACATGGAAAAACACGAAAACCTCCCACGGTTAGTTACGGCAAGGAGATTCTAGCCCATGATTCGTCTACCACGAAGGCCATCTTATGTTAACACAGTGGTTGGTGCAAGCCGGGTGCGGAATTCACATTGACTACCCATCGCTGGGATTCGAACCACGTCGCTCATTGGGAGGCAAGCATTATATCCTTTGAGGTGCCAAGATTTGGCAAATCTCAATTGTAGTAAATGGAGGCAGAAAAATAAAAACCTGTTTGATTATTGGTTATTTCCTCGGGCAAACAGAAATTGAAATTTATGCATCCACCATCCTCAATAGTGATTTGTCATTTTTCCATAGTTTTTTTGTCTCTTTTTCACTTAAATATTTGCTTGTGACTTAAAATAAGTGAACTAATATATTAAGGGCAGTGATTACAGAACATCATAAAATCCAAGTAAAATAAATTACATGATGTATTTAAGAACCACACAAATATTTTGATTTTAATTCCTGTTTGACTACCCAGGTCTTAAAGTAATTAACAATATACGTATTACAGTTAGTTCCAAAATTTTAGTGTGTTCATCTAAAAGAAAAAATCATTTTTCTCAGTGACTTTATTGAGCTCAAGAAGAAAGGATATTTTTAAAATTTGAATTCATTTTATATATCAATATTATTTTATTATTCAAACAATTTATAATTCCTAATTATTCATTTTTTTTGGAAATCATATGATGAACCAATTCATTCTATCCGCTTGTTTAACCATAAAATATATTTTCTTTTTCTGAACAGAAATTTTCAATTTTATTTGGAATGCAAGATCTTTTCAGAAAATAGCTAAATCTTATGCTTAGAACTCTGAAATAGCATGTATCTTTTAGAGTTATCGGAAAAGTCAATTCGGAAGTTTTTTAAACGAATTCTTTTTAAAAGGGAAATTAAATTAGATGAATTGTTTTTTTTCTTCCTTTTTTATTGTTTCAAGAACTGAAAACCTTTTTTTGTAGGATACAAAGGAGCATAAGAATAATAAAACTTTTCCAATTGTTCAATCTTAAATTTAATTGAAAGATAATTTGACTTCATAAAAGTAATTCAATAATAAAACCTCTTCAGATTAAGGAAAGAAGTTGACAATATGTAATTATAGTAATTATGAAAAAGGAGTTGTTTAAGGAACCTAACAATAAATTAGTAAATGAAATGACAATTTTTGATCATCATAAAGCAGATAGTTTATTAAATGCCATAAATAGTAGTTTTGAAAAAAAAAATATATTCAGAAAAGTATGAAAAAATTTTGTGGCTAAAGAATTGTGCTAAAATATTTACTTTTTCTGATAATAAATATTTCATGTTATTTATTTAGTTTTAGTGCTCATAATTGGTGGAAAAAAAGCTTCACTATTTGGCTATTGAAGTATTTTACGATTTGACGAAATTAATTTAGAAAGTAGTACACATAAACAATGAACAGCTTTAAAAATATAAAAAAACAATAAGAAAATTTAACACTATGGAACTTAGCAATATAGTAAGATGTAAATTAGATATTGTTTCATTTCTTAAAAAAAACCTAATTTTGATTATTGTAAGTTGATTTTTAAAGAATAGAAAACAAGGAAAGCCTCAGAAATTAATAAAAATAAATTATAATTTATTGTTCAAAATTTAAAATTCATTGTTCAAAAGAAGAAGAAGTAAGCTTAAAAATTGATAAGCAATGAATTTCTTGCAAAAAAGTAATTAATTAACTATAAATAGAATTATTTTATAAAGTAAAAATCCAAATCAAGAGTAATTTTGCAGTTGAGTTGGAGTAAAGAAGCAATGAATGAGAGAGAGAATGAAAAAGTAGATTTTGTTTTATAGTCTTTAAGGGAACGAAATAGGACAAGAATGGGGTTTAATATTTGATAACTTCTTAGACTAGACCAGTAATATAAGGGTAAATCTTAGGCAACAATATTTATTGTATATGCTATTGCCACGCGAAAACACATTTCTTGCAAAAATATTTGGATGATAATATACATATTGCTATCACATAATTTGTTTTATTAAAACAAACAGTAGGAAAGAATTTCGTCACGTGATATCGCCTGATCCAGCAGCAAACGTTAGTAATCTGTATCTTACGGTAATTTGTATCATGTTTACGAAATCGCTCTTGTTACTTACATTATCTAGACTTAATATAATTCTAATTGGCTATAAGAAGTTTCTAACGGAAATTACTCTAATCGAATAATCGAGATGTTCAGAAAAATTCCCTTTGACTCTTTCTTTCTTTTTGTGGAGGGGAATATACATATTTATTTTCGGTAGAAAAAAAAACATTTTCCAAAATATATATATA
>NC_092214.1:76984617-76998360 GCF_043381705.1 Parasteatoda tepidariorum | reverse complement strand
TCTTGCAGCTTAAGCGCAATAAATGAAACTTATTGATTTTCTTAACTATATATATATATATAAGCTAAACAGTTTTTGCCAACTTTACTACTTCAAAGCATTAACAACTCTTGTAAAATTTCCAGGGTGACTTAACTCTCTCCTTTTTACATTTTATGACAGTAAAAATGTAAAATTCTTTACTGAGAGTTATTTATTTATTTATTTCAGATTTATTCAGAAAGCTCGGGTCATACGAGCCTTCTTCACATGAAAGTAATATTCTTCCTGCATGCAATTTAAAAATCGTCTAACAGGCAGATGGCTCAGCTTTATCAGTTACTACTCGTGTTTTGAGATGGAGGGATTTTTTTTTGTAAACCAAAGGTTTAAGTGTAAGTTCTTTTTTATAGCCTTTTTTTATGAAACATTTTTTAAGAGCTAGCTTGTCCTTTGACTGATGCTCCAGTTTTGAATTTTTCCATGCTCTCTTCATCAATATTTTTTTTACTAGTCTTAGTATGTTTTAATGCTTTTCTTTTATCTCGTGAAAACTCTTACCGTTGTTTTATTGCTAAAATATTTCATTAAAAATGTAGCTATCTTGTTCAGATTGGTATTTAATTAAACTTTCTATTAATTTTCTTCCATTAAATAGATATAATAAAAAGATTTGGATAAAAATAATACTTTTTAAGGTAATGCGAGTTAAATAAATGTATTATTTTGACCTTATGTGATTATTTGACTTAACATAAAGGCTTAAGAAAAATTATTTTAGCTGAAATACTTAACAAAATGTATTTCATGGGGATAAAATAACCATACTGTATGGTATTGACATTCTTGGTAAAAAAAAACATAATTTTGATCAAAATATATTTATTTAAACCATTCATTTGGTAATTTTTCTATTTACATGTTAACAGTTCAGCTGAAATTTTGGTTTTCAAAATTATAGTTCTTATTGCCAAACAGTTAGAAAACAAATACAAAACTGAAAAGCAAATTTAACAGAAAATATTGTTTTTATGCCATGCTCTAAGGAATCATCGTAAAATTACCAAGTTTTACCACATTTTCGAAATTTTATCACATATTATAAAAGCATATTTTATTGATACGAGATTACCAATACTCGTATATTACCAAAGCGTTCTAAAAAATTACCGAAGTTTTTGGTGTTCCCATAGAGCCAGAGACCTGGTATATTTTAGAGTATTCTGGTTGTTGTGACTATCTTTTTTCTCTGCGTGTATGAAGCAATTCAAACTAACAATAAATTGTACAATGTAACCTAATAATCAAAATGATTTGAATACTTCATTGAACGATTATTACGTAGTTATTCGTTGAACATGAAATGTATTTTATCTTCCAGAATAAAATTATATTCATATTGGCATATATTATACCGCATGTATTATTCATATTTGCATTTATTCTAACCCGAACGTACGTAATTATAATTCACGCTTTTTTTTTTATCATGTTTTGTATTTCTTTTTTCATGATCAGTCACGTATGTTAGTTTCTTTTTAACAATTAATTTCTTGATTGATTTATAAATGTGATTATGCCCAGTCTCATTCAAATATCCTAAAGAAACTTTTTAGGAATCGTTAAAAATCTTATAACAAAAAAATTCGATACATTGTATAAAAGGAATGCACAAATTTCACGAAATTATCTTCACGAAACCGTTTCCTGTTTTATGCTCAGAGCAAAAATTTCGTCATATAATTACCACAAATTTACCACATATACCACAAATACCAATATATATATACCACATATAATAATTACCACATTGGGCACCATATAAGTGAATCAATGTCACCCAAACAACAAAAGAAGAACGGATGGAACAGAGAGATAAATTACATATATGCCCCAAGCGGGATTCGACCCCGGGATATTCCTGTCATAAGGCCTACTCATTAACCACCATACTAGTTGGTCGGCTTATCTAGTTAATTATTTTCGATAGTCTAGTCTTCGTTCTAGTTTCACCATTCTTGTTAAGAATCTCCCTCAATGCTCTGGGATGAGGTTTCAAGTTGAGTAAATATTTTCGTCATATTTTACTGAATCATCAAAAGGGATAATTTCCGTTCTGAGAGTATATATTTTAATAATACTAGAGTACATAAAATATTAGGAAGATAAATAATAATAAAAATAAGTAAAAAATAGTCCTAAAAAAATAAAATACAGGTATGATTCATAAATCAAATAACAGTCAACTTTGCATTTTCTAAAAAAAATATTGTTCATCCAAATTAGTTCACAAAGTATAATATTTATGTGACTTGTAGGAACTGGTTTACTAGTTATGGCAAAAATTCATGGTGTGAGTACTGTAATTGTAAGGATTGTTATTGATGATACACGACACTAAAGGTAGATCCGAAAAATTAGGCTTATATTTTTAATTTGATTCACCAATTTATATTTTTTAAATAGTGTTTAAAGTCCTCCAAAGCCAATTAAATTTCTGCAGCTATTTATTATAATAAAGTCTGCTATTTTTGTGAAGCAGCAATTAATTTTGATTTTTTGAAGATATATTTACAAATGACGTTTCGTAGATTTTGTTTCAGTATAAGTAGTTATTGGTATCTTAGCTTCTTTTTTTCAAATTATAAAGTTAACGGGTTTCTTTACATAATTTCAGCTTATGCAGAGCTTCATTATTTTATAGTACACAAGCATTCATTAAGCAATAGGGATATGTAGCTTTTATTTTTTGTTTTATATCCGTCGTTGAATAGCCGACCCAGTTTTTGGGTTTACAGCTACTAATGTTCAACTCCGTAGCCTTGTAATTTTGTATCAATCCAGAAGACAAGGAAACTCCTGGATCAGTACCCGAAGAGGTATGATTTGTTATGGGAATATGGAGGGCCTTGTGACTCGACAGATTTAACGTGCATCAGTCACCATTTACTACATGGAGAGTCTTCTGGCGGCGGGAATAGAACCCATGACCTCTTGACATGAGCCCAGTGCCCTACCAACCAGGCTATCCCGGCCGGGATATATAGCATTATGAATACGTATAAACAGACATTAAAAACTCTGAAATTAAAAATATTTTAAAAATAAAGGTTCGCTGAGTCACATATGAAGTTCCCCAAAAATATTGAATTTTATAAATTTGTGAAGCGAATCTTTATTCATTAGAGAACTAGTGAAGTTGGTACACATTGTGAAAGGGTGAATATTCCAAATGAATGCAATAATATTGTCTGAAAAACTATGATGCTTGCCAATTTTATTTTAAAAAATTAGCTGAATTAGTTGCTTTAGAAATGCATTGAAATGTTGCATTGAAATTGTTGAATTAACAAGTCGGATTTATTTCGATATATTAATGAGTTGTTTGGGATTAATTCAAAACTTAAATCTTATAAGTGCCAGAAATTAAAAATAAAAACAATATTCCCGTTTTTTATGCTATGTCTCTAATGCAACGCAAAACAACAAATTAAGTAATGTGTTGATATTGGAACAGCTTTAGAGACTCGTACTCTTATTGATTCAAAAAATTGTAACTAAAACTATTTTTTTTAATTTATGAAATGTTATAAATATCTACTATCTTAACTGCTAATAAATTTAAAATAAGTATTAAAACTGTGTCATGAATTTTTCTTTGTAAAAATATACACGACATGTATGTTGTTCGAACTTAGAATTATGGTAAAATCATTCTTTAATTTTATGAGTTTTTTTTTCTTTATAATCAAGTGGAAAGAAATTGGCATAAAATTTTAATAGGGAAAGATTTACTTTTTCTGAACTAATTTTTTTAAAAAAATCAGCTGAACACATGAATAATTAGCTAACGAATAAAATAGGATTCTTGGAAATAAAATGCTCTTAGTTAAAAAATTCTTCAAGGGATGATGTATTATTTATGTCTTGTACTCTATTACTTTTATTAGGTCTCTTATCATTCAGCACTAAAAAGGGAAATTATACGTCAGTGGCCAAACAATTTGACTTCTAAGCAAGAATAATCATTGCATGTACCATGCTCAAAAGAAGAAAAAGAAACGATAAATGAGAATAACTTTGATGTAATAGTCAAATGATCTAATGATTTAATCTTAATGGTTTGAAAAGTAGATCTAAACCATAAGCACAAAATTAATTTAATGTGGAATAAACATCGAATTTTTGACGTATTCTCATTTTTAACATTAAAATATGGCAGCAACTTCATGCCTCAGTTTTAAAAATTTTGCAGTTTGTTGAATGATAATATAGTTCTAATTTGTTGCAACTATAATATTGTGATCATTTGAATCATTTTAATCTATTTCCTACGATATTATTCGACTTTAGATTATTGGATACAATAGTTAAACTTTGACAGAATTTTGCAAATAAAATTAATATAAATTATTTGCAAACAAATATTTTAAATGAAGCATTCCATGTTTTATATAGATTAACATTATTGAAATAATTTTTAGATTGTACAAAATACTATGTTATGTTTTTGAGAAATAAAAGTGTTTCATCGCAGTGTATAATAATATGCATGTTTTGTTTGAACATTAATTATGTAGTTGTTTACATAGCTAAAAATATTTGCCTACCTTAACTAAAACTTATTTTCTTTATAAACTTCCCTATTAATAATAATACTTATTTTTTATAAACATTTTCTAACTTCGAAAAGATATTTTATAAACATTTTCTAACTTCGAAGCTAGAAAAGAAAGATTTTCTTTTCTAGCTTCGTTTAGAATTTGAAGTTCATTATTTCTAAATTAAATAATGTGTTATGCTAAGCACAAGATTGTGCTCTGAAGTATATAACTATTTGTTTTATATTTTTAAAAACATAAATATTCTTACCCTTTAACATCATCAGATGGAAAGCAAGTAATTAATCCTTATTTATTAAAATGTAGATAATATGGTGTTAAATCTCGTAGGATTAATTAATATTACTGCAACTAATGAATATATTGTGACAAAGTATCGAATTTAAGTTCTAGTGTATATTATTTCCGTTACAATAAATGAAAACTGAATTTTCAATATTAAAAACAGTCATCGAAAACTATGATTTTAAGATTAATTGACTTCTTAAGAATTTGTGATCTTTATTTTATCATCTTTAGATAAAAGGATACTTACGGTAGGTTTGATTGATTATTCCCAACCGGTATTAGCAGCTTGCTTGTTTATAGGAATAAATCGTTACAAGTGCCTTGAGAAAAGCATTGAGTTCTCAAAAAGGACGAGTTTTGGTTATTCGAGAACAGTTTCTTAAGGAAAAAATATTCTCCTATTTTGAATCAATATTGAAAAAAACGGAAAAACGTGCGACTATTTAGAATAACAAATGACATCTAAATTATACAAGCAACTTAATTCTTTATAAGCTATATGCAAGGATAGAGTATTGTTAGAAAGATTAGAAAGAGAGATTTAAATTTTAAATACCTATTAAAAGAAAGAGTTTTAATTGAAATTCTTAGCTTTTTATTTCTTTCATTAAATCCTTATTTGAATACATTTTGCTTAAAGTGAAAATAAACATTTAACAGAAAAAGTGATAAATGGAAATTGAGTAGATGTTATTTTTTGAAAGATATTACTATTTATTTTAACAAAAAAGATTTATGAACTGAAATAAGCCTAGTTCTCTTTCGAAAGAAAATAGCATCAAAATGTTAGAAAACATGAAGAATAGTAAGTATTTTTTGTTTTCTTTTTTAAGTCTCTGAGATCTTTTATTTTAACAAAAATATTTATTTAAACGAGGGATTTATCGAATTTTCACATCGTATGTTTAGTAATTAAATCCTATTATTTAAGTTTAAAATGGATTCACTAATTATATCGCAACGAAAAAAAATTCATTTTTTCTTACTAAGAAAATTTAGAGGCGTTTGTATCTTTTAGATTTAGTTCATTATAACATTACTTTACAAAATTTTATTTGGTTTTAAACGATTATGAATTCAAATAGTTTAAACAGCAGATCGAGTTAAGGAAATGTATATTTACTAATTTGAAATAAGTCTTAATAAGTTAATTTATATAAAATCATACCCCGACCGACCAATGAAATATTTCCAAATGAAAAAAAAAATTTTTTGTAAAAAAAAAAAAAAAGGAAGAAATATTAATGCGAATCTGTATCCCCTCCTTAAAACATACCTTTTACAGATAAAAGTGTAATTTATTGTTCCTTAAAATTTGATTCCCTAAATTACAAAATGAATACTGATAAATTTTAATGATTTTTTAATTCAAAATATTTTCTCGCATTAATTTCGAGAGCTAAAATAATTCAAAAAAGTTTAATAAAATTCTTTCTCTGAAAAAACAAATATTCGCAACTTGAAAAAAAGTTATATCATTATTGTCTCTTTTATAACAAGAGAAATTTATAGTTATTATCTTCGGCAACTGAATGTTTTTATATTTATACAATATTTTTCATTAGAACTGAGCGAAGCTCTCAGTTTCCTTCTTTTCTTATGGAAATTTTTGTTCAAACTTTTCACTTTCCTATTTCGCCGCTTCTTTATCTCTTTTTGTTAATATTTCTATCCGTTCTTTATTTGTAACAGTTTTTGCATCTTAATTTTATATTAATAGATACTTTTCTGCTTTATCATCCCACATTTTCTGCTCTTTTTAAATAATGTTGATTTTTTTTTATTTCGATGAAATTATTTTAACATTAATAGTCATCAAAAGTTCCATTATAGATTTTTTCAATAAATGAATGTCTTTTTTAAATGCATTAAAAGAACCCATTTTGTTTGTAGATTAATTTTAAAATGAAACAAAAGAAAAAAGCGAGCACCTTGAATAACTTTTTACCTAATGATCACATTTCCACGTACTGACTCTTAATCTTAATGGTTCAAGAGCCTAAATTTATATATGCTAATTAATTATTGCAGATGATGTTTTGGACCGGGATAGCCTGGTTGGTAGGACACTAGGCTCATGCTCGTGAGATCGTGAGTTCGAATCTCACCGGTCAAAAATTCTCCGTGTATTAAAAATGGTGACTGGAGAATGTTAAAACTGTCGGGGTGACTAAGTCCTCCAAGTTGCCATAACAAATCAATACATCTGGGGGTATTAAATTGGAGATTGATCGTTCTCTGGTACAGGTCAAAATTATGATCTGTCGATGAATGAATGGAGTATGAATGGATCCTCCCTGTAAAATGAGCTGTGACGTGCATGTGGCTGAAGTCGTATTCTTTGACACGGAGGGAGTCACTGAAAAACAAGAAACGCACCCTCTGCCTTAAAATATCTTGGATACCCAAGGCAGACTTGCTGGTAATGGCAAGTAGCATTAGTAAGAACAACAACAGCAACAAGAAGACGACCTTTTATAAGTTTGAAGACGATGTTTTATAATCACTTGAGTACTTTTTGAGAATTTAGAAATACAACTTATTTAAGACGGCAGAAAAAGATAAAAATGGAAATTAACGCTAAGACAAATAATTTCTCGACTATTCTCATTTATTCCCTACTTTGGGTGCTATATTTTTCTGAATGCGGTAACCCCTCAAATTTTGAGTCTCGAGAATCCAAATCCGTCTAAAAAAATGTATGCTTAACAAGAGAAAGTACGTAATTATGTCTAATTTTGTAGTGTAAATTGCTGTCTGCTCTAATTAGTTACCATACATAAGGTTGAGGCTTCGAACCATTAAGATCAAAGTCCCGTTCATGAAAATTTGATCATTAAATCAAAAGTTAATCAGGATGTACGTTTTTCTTCGAGTACTGTAAGATACATTTGGAGAGATGTGGATGTAGGTTCTAAGGGATTTTCTAGCGGATTTTAGAGAGTTAGTTTTAAAGTTTATAAACTGACAATAGGAAATAAAGACTACGCCTTGCCTTTCTTTCTTGTTCGCAAGCTTTCAATTTGTAAAATCTCCCACACTAATTTAAACTGTTCTTGACATAGCGTTCTCACACTAAAACAAGTTTTTGAAGTTAATTAGTAGATTGTTTGCCGAAAAATGCAAATGGAATTTGCTTACGTAACAAACACAGTTTGCTTGCTTTCACGTCTTAACACTTGTTTCTTTTTCCAAAGATTAAAGTTTATTATTTTTGTATGAATGTATGTATAGATTTATTAGATTTCGTTGATCTAGCTGTGAAGATTTATTGAAAAGTGAAATTTCACTATATGATTAAATATGTGACACAATTATGCATTTCATAATATAATTATACTCAATTATAATACATATCTTTAAATTATACATTTCGCTGATTTCTTGTTGATAATTATGTATAGAAACTGATAAATAAGGCAATAATAATTATTGAATATAATCTCTCAAGCTTCATGTTTATTCATACTGTTCCATTTTTAATGAGTTTTGTGACAAATTTAAGCATGCAAAATGAAATGAATAATGGTTGCAAAATAGGTAGAAAAGGAGTTCTGATTGAAGGATTTATTTTTAATGCTTTTAATTCTAACTACCTCACTGTTATCTAATGGTTTTATATTTATTAAGACGTCAATGCTACAAAGAATTCATAAATTGCATGGAATACTAATTCATATTATTTAAAACATAGTATAAACACAGTTTTTTTAATATTTTTCCTTCTTTTAAATACAAATGGAATCATATTTCCAAAGCTTTTGACCGCGTATGGGATAGAGCGCTTATCCTCAAACTTATAAACCAAAACCTGCCACATAATATTATAAATGTCATCGACTCCTACCTCAGTAACAGGACTTTCCAGATTAGACTAAATGGTCAGCTTTCAACAAAAAGAAACATTAAAGCGGGTGTGCCGCAAGGCAGCATCCTAGGTTCTATCCTTTATTTAATATTCACCCATGACTTCCCTTTATGTAACAACAATATAAATCAAATCATCGCATATTATGCAGATGATACAGCAATAGCTATCAGATCATTGAATCCTAATCAGTCAATAAAAAATATGAATAGCCTCATGCCTAAGATAGAATCCTGGTGTGCTGACAACAAAATCCTAATAAACGCTGAGAAATCACAACTTATGATTATAAGGAGGAAGAAAAAGAAGAAAATCTTAAATAATAATGTCATTCTCTTCAACAAAATATCTCAATTGTCAAACAAGCTGATTACCTAGGGCTTACTATTAATAGTAATCTAACATGGAATCTTCAAATCAAAAAAGTAATTAACAAGGCTCATGCCGCTTACAGCTGCCTCAGGCCTTTAATTAACTCCTGCTCACCACTTCCCTTAAACCTTAAGAAGACACTATACACTATGTGTATAAGACCAATTTTAACCTATGCATGCCCCGCATGGGGATGCATTAAACAAACCCAACTAAAGAAACTTGAAGTTACTCAAAACAAATTTTTAAGACGAATTACTGGTGCCCCATATTACCTCCCAAATAGAGCCATCAGAAATGACCTTAACATCAGTACTATTAATGAATTTATCAGTAAGCTAAATATCTCATTCTTCAGTAAAGCAAAAAACCCTGATCCAGCAGGCTTCAATGAACTACTGAATAAAGAATTAATACCAGATATGAGACTTTATGACCCAATAACGTCATTCCTATCATCAGATTGTGTTCTATCAAGGCACTACAAATAATATATCCCCTCCCCTCATCTTACTATGGATACTCCCAGAGAAGTGAAGTAACCTTCATGTGATCACCGACTTGGGAATATCCACCCCTAGTATTATACCTAACTTGTCCCATATTTTATAAGCTCGACAACAAGAATAAACTTACGTCGACCAGTGCTTCTGCTATTTCTCTTGTTTTTATTGCTATAAAAACAGTACTCTAGTCGCCTACGGGCATCATCACAGACGAAGAAGTGGAGTGCCTGCTCTGCGGGCAGGTACTTCGTACTACATCTCAGCCTAAGCCTAAGCTCATTTGCATTTGAATTTGGATAGTATCATACTTAGTGACACTCAGCAAAGGAGTGTATTTTTTCCTTCCGTCCTCTTTAAGGACGCAATTTATTTTTGATGGCGTCCTCATCGTCACCATTGTGGCTTCACCCATTGATGCTATGAATTTTTCGGCCATTTTTAAAATTTTCTCTGATTTTATCAAAACTTAAAGTCAATAGGCATTCACATGAAACTCTTCTTGGATCTGAATTTGATCATCGATCGTAAGAAACTTCATATCTAAAATATTTTGAACGGTTATCTGCGATTTTTCAAAAAGCATTGTTTGCAAGTAAGCTGATAGTATCCCGAATCCCGAGATATACTTCAACCGTCGTTTTGCTTTCTGATGATGCCCTAGCTTCTGTGAAAGTCCAGATATCATAAGCCAAAATGATGGACGAGACGACTTTTAAAGATTAATAGATACTGATCGCCATTGTGACTTCGTTGATGTCGGCTAACTTTCCCTGAATTTTCCATTTCCTGGGCCACTTCTCCTCCCACTACTCCACGATAACGATGTGTCTGAAACTGTTTTTGCTTTTTCTATGGACCCCCCATAATAAAGAACTTTTGGTTTAAAGTGACTGTCTGCTGAGCGATTTGTTCATCTAGATTTACTAGAAGGTAACTCCAGATATTAGAAGATCTTTTTATTATGTAAATTCATCTCTGCTCCAGGTAAATACTTGTTTTTTTCATCCCTGTTTTTCTTTTCGATTTTGTGCTTTTGTGCATTCTGCGGCACGATCCTTAACGTAAAAACTATACATTATTGATCGGTTTTATTTTCCCATTAATTGTTATATCAATATTTTTTTTACAATGCCCAGCATCTGCAGTACAGGTATTTATCTAAATAATTATGTAAACGCTATTGAAAAGAGATTTTTAAAAATCCTATAATATAATATATTACATCAAATTAAATAGAAATATTCTATAATAATAAATTTGAAGTCTCCCCACACAGAAAAAAAGTCATTTAAGTCTGATTTAAGCACATAAAAAAGAGACGGGGTTTACAAGTTGGTTATTATTTTTTTAATGCTTACGTAACAAAATAAATTACCTTTACCAGAGAAGATCCGTACTAAATCGCAAAAATAATTATATTTAAAGAAACACTACATTATGAAGAAAAAAAAAAGATTTGCATTTGAAATTTGCTTTTTTTTTGCAATTCCAAGTTACCGAAAATATGCTAACGTAATACACTGTTAGAATTTCCATTCTGAAATTACGGTAAAATAACCGACAGCAGTCTTTCCCTCCAATTAACCGTAAAATTTATGGTAAAGAATATTTTTTACCTTTATGGCTTTAAAACCGTTTACAACTAGTAAGGTAAACAACCATCATTACAAAACTATACTAGTTTGATTTCAAAACCGTGAAAAAGAAATTTAATTAGGATGTGGTTGAGTTGTGTTTTATCAAATGTATCTTGGAATATAGTTTATTTGCCTGTTTCATCTACCGCAAGAGATGAAAAATACTAGACTTCTGTGTTAAACAACTTGACGGTGCTGCCAACTGAGTATGAGTGAATAAGAGTATTGTTTTCTAAAAGTCTCACAAATTGAGTGGGAAACTTTTTAGGTGTTGAAGGGAATGGACTCGTTCTGTTGGTTATGAGATTGACAGATTACCCCTCTCGGCTATAATATTTATCCAGCTACACGGAACTAAGTGGCTTCATTAGGTGGGTCTAGTTGGTGCAATAAAATTCTGGTTGTTTAACCGTGTTAAGTTAAAACAAACTATTTTTCTCGCAGTTGACAGTTTGAATACCTTCCTATTTGACTGTTTTATTTTTAAATGGTGAAATAACAATTAAATAAATTCAAACTGTGCACTTGAACGGTTTCTAAATCATTATGGAATTATATTTTTACTACAGATGCGAAAAATTTAATAATTGAAAAATTTGTTTTCATGAATACCTAAAACTTATTTATTTAAAGAAAATATATAATATATTTTCTAAATAAATCTGATGCTAATTTCTTCAGCTTTATTAACTATCCTAAAAATATAGTTATGGAAGGTGATTTTAGAACATCTTGCATTAGACAAAAAGGAAAAATAATAAATGCTCCGAAGTAAAATAAATATTTGCTTATTCTTTCATTGAGGAGTAAACATTATTTTCGAAGACTTATATTTCTATTTAAAAACAATAAACCTTACATATTTTTGAGAAATGTATTTAACGTGTGATATTTATTGAAGAAATAACATTAATAAAAACAAACAAGCAAACATTATTTCTGAAGTCTTATGTTTATATTTAAAAACAATAATCCTTAAATATTTTTGAGAAGTGTATTTAACGTCTAATACTGATTGTATAGGTTGTGATACGAAACGTCTCCAAAATACATAATAAATATATTTAAGATTAAAAAGATTTACTGGCTTCAATACAACGATGAAATAAAATATTCACTTTATGTAAGATATTGTTATCTGCCTATGATACTATTATAGCAAATTGGATTCAAATGTGTATTAAAATTTCCAATGCATTAAACACTACTTACTACTTTCAGAAATGGTATAAAATGTATATCTTTTCAAAAAGCTATACTAGCAACTCTTGTGAATTTTTCGATGAAAAAGTTTCTCGAACAAATTCACGAATCAAGAAACGTACAACCGTTGTCACGGGCACGAGACTTCTATTTTCATGTACGATATTTTGAAAGAAAAAAACTTTTCCTTTTCCTTAAAATCACTACAACATTTCAGTGAAAGAAAGGAGCCCCTTTCATATTAAGACGTGCTTTAACTTGAGTAATAGAGTGTCACTTCAATCTACCTTCTCTTTTCTGATGGATACTAGCAAATTTTGATTTTTTAATATGATACATTTTCAATATACTGAGATTTTCATGATTATTCATAGTGAATATGTTTGCATAAATATGAATATTCTGTGTAAGTTTATTTGAATTACTTGAGTAATAAAATGCAAGCATAGTTTTTGATATTAAATAAAATTCGACATAAATCGTTTTAATTTGGATATACATAATTAATTATGATGATATATATCATTAATTATGATGAAAAAAGGGCGAAAGTTTTATTTGATCCTAAGATGAATCACAAAAAATACTTAAATATTATTAATTTTTGATGCACTTATTAGATTAGCAATTACAAAGATATGAATTAATGCGTTTCAACTTTTCGAATATGGCATTTAGCTGTTTAATATTTGTTAAATTCTGATATCCGCTGCATCTCTTGCACCAGCATTAAGCAATTAAATATATGTAGCATAAAATGTCTCATACGAGTCTTTCTATATTAATTCATGGCTTAAACATATATTTTTTATTAAGACGTAGACATCGTTCTTTTACAAACAGCCATAAAAAGCAATATTCATTTTGAAATTTATTTTCTGAAGTAAATGGATGATAATTATTAGGAATATACTTATTAAGAAAATCCCAAAAATTCCTTGAAGTCATTACTGCGTACAGTTGGTAAAATTTGTATGTATGTAAATTTGTATTGTGGAATTCAGTTGGTTATAATTGAGTAAATTTTCCTTTTTAAGCGAAATTCGATTATGTTAAGGAAAATCTATCTGCCTATTATCATAAGGAAGGCCAAATTTGCGTGGTTTTTTCATCATAATATAACTACTTGTTAACCTGTCGCCCCTTCGGCCTTAATAGCCAAACCCAAGGCCCTGTCTGGCTGAAAAATCCTTTTCTTGAAGAATTTACCATAAGGTACTAAATAATAAAACTTATATATACTTATATACTAAATAATAATAATAATA
>NC_092214.1:76942542-76983094 GCF_043381705.1 Parasteatoda tepidariorum | reverse complement strand
ATATATATATCTGTGTGTGTGGGGGGGGCAAACCTAAATTTCAAACTAGAAGGAGATTTATTAAGTAAACTAAGATAAAAAATTAGTAAAGCTAATCGGTTTTATAAAGAAGTAACTTGTTTCAGCTCAAAGATATATCTGTTACTTAATAATTTTTTTCTTGCTTAAATACTTACACTTAATGTGTGTTCATATTTTAATCTTTTAACAATTTATTTAAAAGTATATAAATAAAAGGACAATTTATTTAGATTTTTATCATCAATATTCGCTGATAGTGGTATTATCTCTAAATACGAACAGTTTAAAACTAATTTTTTTTAATATTCGATTATTAAAATTTTTTTCATAAATTTTCTAATTTTTAAACATTTCTTTTATATTTGTATTCAAAGATGATTATGATAGATTAAAGTAAATAACAGGTACATTTCTTTTAGCTTTTTCTAAAAGAGAGCTTGTGTAGCGGAATTAAAAACCAAAATTACCATCCTATGGTAAAATTTACTGTGTTTCTTGCTTAATAGGAACACCAAAAATCTCGATATTTTTTTTATCGCAGCGCTTAATGATCTTGGTAAAATTAACAATAAAATATGGTTTTATAATATATGATTAGTCTAGTTTCAACTAGTTAGCTAATTTCGCGAGATAAAAAGTTATAAATTTAAAAAAATTACTGCTAGTGCCGACAGGAGACTAAATACCCTTTCTAATTTAGAATAAGAAAAATAACTCTTAATTTAAAATCAGCCAAATGTATCATTCCCGTTTTATCACGCAATCAATTTTGAATATAAAAACTGAAAATGCAAGAGTAGCAACTATACATCTCGTATCATTTGTGTATCTAATTAACTCTCTTATGCAGAATAAAAAAAAGCTTATTTCTCCGCAAAGCTTCAATTTCTGAAAAGTATGATAAGAAAATAATTAAGTGTATAAACTTAGAAATTTTGATAGATTTTTGTATTCTCCACTAATCAGATTAGTATAGGAAACTGGAGTGTATTTAGTTTGCTAGAAGAAAATTCTAATTACTATTCCTCGGAAAAGCTATTTTAACCTCAAAATTTTTTTTTTCTTTAAAATAAAAAAAAAGAAAAAAGAAAAAAAAAGAAAGGGTGATTTTTCTTTGCTCTCAAATCTTCGAAAAATCATCATCCTTAACTTAATTATTCATGACTTTCATAAACATTTTTGTTTGGTTTTTTTCGAAGGGAAAAACAGAAAATTGATTTAAACATTTCTATAGGAATAAACAGTTCTCCTTTTGTTGAGTGCGAGAGAGTTTATTTTTGTGATTCGTGTATAAAAATGGTTTGAGAAAAGAAAATATCACTCAACCTTTCGATAAAGATACGGTATCAATGAAAATGGATTTTCACGACCTTTTAAAATTGTTCTTACTAATGCGCCTGCTGAAGTGTTTTATTTTATGGTCAGTTTTATTTTCGTAAATCAGATGAAGAGAATGGGTAAACGCGTCAAAGAAGGACGATCTTACAGGATAACGTTTTTGTATATCTTTTTTCTGCTTATTGTGGTTAAAATAAGATTTCTTTACTATTCTTTTGTTTTCGTCACGTTGGGACTTCAGACAATTGTGAAGCTCAGTTTTGATCAGATTTTGACTAGACATATAAGCATAATAAAATGGAATTGTATCCCTATGATTGTTTTTACAGAATTTAAACAAAAATAAAAAATACTGACTAAGTATTATGTCATCATTCATAATTCTCTTATCAGTTAGAATTTATAGAAGAAAACATTTATATTGAGTACTTCAAGACAGTTTTTTTTATATCTTGTTTAAGATTAAGTACACTGTTAGAATTTTCATTCTAAAATTGCCGTAAAATAACCGGCAGCAATCTGCTTATCCGATTTACAATAAAGAATATTTTTTTCCTTTACGGTTTTGAAACCGTTTGCAACTAGAATAGCTATAAGACTATGAATACGAAACTCTGCAATTTTTTAACTATTTACAACTAACCTGGTTTCAAATTTCAAAGCCATAAAAGAGAGATTTAACTGGAGATAGGAGGTAAGCTTTTCGTTTGATAATAGGTATTGGAGACTTCAGGACTCAAATTGGAAAGTGCAGGACACTGGAAACTGCTCATGTGAAGGGAATGGGGGAAACATTGCGGTGTAAACGCTGGGATTCGAACCCCAGTTCTGTCGGTCCTGAGAGCGACAGATTAGCCCTCTCGGCTATAACACGTATACAATTGCAAGGAACTAAGTGACTTCAATAGGTGGGCTTAGTTGATGCGATAAAATTCTGGTTGTTAAACTGCATTAGGCGAAAGCAGTTAATAAGCAGGTTTACCCACATTCAGCAGTTTGATTACAACCTTATTTATGGTTATTTGACTGCGTTGTTTGAATATGGTAAAATAACAATGAAATAAAATGTTATTTAACCATTTAACCATCTAAAATTTTTTTTAATTATATCACTGATTTGAAGGTTAAATATTAAAAAGAAGCTAAGACTAAATTGAACGGGATATATTAATTAAATATTTCGAGCAATAAAAACAGTTCTTTAACTACTGAACGATTACATAAATATGCCTACATTGTGAATGGACGAATAATATGCAATGTTTTGGTATGATGCTTAAGACTTAACATGATTTAATGGATAACAAAGGAAATATCATTCCATATACTCCGAAGAGTCATGACATTATGACCACCCTCCATCTATAACAATGGGCTCGCCCAGGTTTTCATGGTTTCTCGCCCAGGAACAATGTTTTCATGGGGCACATTAGGACCCATAATCCTCATAGAACAATTCCTGACGTCTGTACGCTACTTGAACATAGTTGCAGACCAGGTTCACCCATTCATGGCAATAGTTTTTCCTGCGGGGGATGGTGTTTACCAACAGGATAATGCACCATGTCATAAGGCTCGAATCATCGAGGAACATTCCAGTGACTTTCAAGTCATGTCTTGACCCCCAAATTCACCTGACCTTAATCCAATCGAGCATTTGTGGTCCTACTTGGAAAACCAAACTCGTGCTGCTATGCTACCCCCTCGCAATGTGAGGGAATTGCAGGACCAGTTGGTGAGCGCTTGGTACCAGATACCTCAGACTACCTATCAGCACCTTGTGGAATCAATGCCACTGCGGGTGCTAGCAGTTTTGAGGGCTAAAGGTAGTCTTACATGTTATTAGCAGGGTGGTCATAATGTAATGGCTCTTCGGTGTATAATACCTCAGTAACTTATTCGTTCAGTTGAATAGCAAATTTCGCGTTGACCTTTAGTACCCTGCTAGAATTTTCATTCTATTTAACGGTAAAATAACCAGCAGCAGTCTTGTCCATCCAATTAAGCTTAAAGTAAAGAACATTCTTCTACTTTGACGGTTTTGAATCCGTTTACAACTCGTAAACTTAAAAAAAAAACAGAAATGCAAAACTATACTGTTTTTTAACCATGTGTAACTAGCATGGTTTCAAAACTGTAAACTAGACTTTTTTAGGTAATACAGCTTTATGGTGCTGCCATCTATATGTATCGTATTCTAACAGTCACAAATTTGAGAGTGCAGGACCCTGAAATCACTTTATGTGCTGAAAGAGATGGAGCAAATAATGCGGTGTTCTGCGCTAGGGTTCAAGCTCCCGTTTCGTCGGTCATGAGATTGACAGATTTACTCTCTCAGCTATAATATGTACACAGCTGCAAGGAAATAAGTGACTTTATCAGGTGAGCCTAGTTAGTGTGATAAAATTCTGGTTGTTTAACCATATTAGAAGAAAGCAGTTAATAAACGGTTTTTCTCACAGTTAACAGTTTGGACACCATCTTTTTATGGTAATTTGAATGTTTTGTTTGACTATAGAAAAATAACAATTAAATAAATTGTTATTTAATCATTTTTTCCTAGAAATTTCTAACAGTATAGTAAATTGCAACTTCTAATTATTAAATATTTTATTTTCTAATTTTATTTAATCTCATTTTCTAATTTTTTTCATTTTATACACATACTGCCTCAACAATTTATCCGTTTACTGAAATCGAAAATGTCGCGTTAAATTTTAGTAGTCAAGTATAACTACATTTTTCTGATAGTTAATTGTTTGATTTTCTAATATTAATTAATCTTATTTTCCATCTGTTTTCATTCTATACATATTCTATCTTAACAAGCTCTTTCAATTAAATCGCAATTATAGCATTAACTTTTAATAGTCTATAACTAATTAACTGTAACTATGCCATTTTCTAATTTTATTTAAACTCATTTTTCAGTGATATTTAATTTTCTGTGTGCGCGATTAAGAAGGTGAGGCTTTCATTTTCATCATGCAATGCATATGCGGGTTACTTTCTCTTAAAATCCATAATAATAATATTCTGAATAGGGTCCATAATCAACATGATATGGATTTAAACATGAAGCATCACATGTGTTATGAGGATTGATAGTTCAATACTTATAATAAGCGTTATTCATTAAACTCTCCGATAAAACTATTTGATATTGCGCTGTTCACCACAGGCACGATGGTAACTTTTCAGTATCAAACCTCAATCTACACGCTGATTAGAATTAGTTACCAAATAAAGCCAATTCATAAAAAGCATTTTAGTTGAAATGTTATGCATTTTAATTTTAAAGAAAATCAAAATTAGAAAAGGATTTAAATGATGAATATTAGCAAAATGTCCTTGATGACAGTCACTATTCTAATGTTTGTTACTCAAAAATATAACTGCAAATTTCAATTAGAATTAGTTTTGCATTATTCATGCAAAATTATTATATTGATAAATATAAAGAATAAAGCAATGATAATTTTGCACCGAGGAAGAAGTATGCGAGAACTACCAGCATATCGTAAAATTTCCCATATTTCTGGCTCTATGGGGTCACCAAAAAGCTCAGTAATTTTTACTGAAGTGCTTTGGGTATAATTTTGGAAAAAATAAATAATAAAATATGGTTTTATAATGCTGGTAACTGTGGTAAAATTTTTAAATTTTATCATGAGCCTAGGCATAAAAACCGTTCATTTGCTCAAACTTTTCAGTTTTGCATTTTTTACTAAATGTGTAGTAATAAGAACTGTAGTTTTGAAAACCAGAATTTCCGATAAATCAATACTATATGAGGAGAAAAATTTCTAAATGAATAGTTTATATACCATATAGTTTGGTTTTATTAACCAAAAGTCATGTTTTTTTTTAATCACAGATGCCATTACTACAGTGCGGTAATTTTATCAAATTTTTTTTCTCCTCATGAAAACTGTCTTTTTAGATTATATAAAACCGTTTTAACCCGAATTAACAATTATTTAAGAATAGAATGAAATAGCTAAAAACTTTGTTTCAATATAACTCCTCACATAATAGAACATCACAACTATTAATTTTATCATTAAGTTGTTAAAAAATAGTGTTATTGAAAAATATTATTTTTGTAGAAACTTTTCTACTAATAAATACTTACTATAGCATAATTTATAAAGTCTGCCATAAAGACTTTTCCTAAGCGGGTAATTTTAAAATAAGTTAAGTGATTATTTGGACAGAAATTAAATAACTTAAATAAAAAGTTGGATAATTACTAGAACGGTATACTTATTTTATTCGGCAGATGGCGAATTTCATGCGGTAATGGGTGAAAAGTTTTCTTTTTTAATGTTAAATTTTTTCTCATAAAGTATTTTCAGAAACTAAAATTTTTCGCTTAAAGCATTCGGTCTCTAATTAATTATTATTTAAACCGCATTAAAAATGATATATCAGAAAGAAATATGGCAAAGATTAAAAGAAATTTATTTTAAGATTTTGTGTCAAATGTTAATCTCAGATTAAATTTTTTTTATTCAAACTATCTTTCTCCTACATTTGATTTGTTTCGTCAATATAAACTATACCGAGTATGACGCAACTCACTAATATTTTAAACTTAAACTAATTATCTATTTTGTTTATTAAAATTTAAATGTTGTAATTTCATTTCCTTGATTATGCCAACTTTTTCACGATAACTGTTATTTTTTTTCAAAAATCCTTACCTTGTTGCAATAATTATTATTATTGTTAATAATTAGTGTTGATAAATATTAATCTTTATTTATAGATTTATTTATACTTTATGCTGTCTAATGTGAAAAAAAATTGAAAACTAGTGGCTAAACCTCAGGCTGAGACATTTTCTAGTTTTCATTTTCATCACATTTTTATGACAACTATTAATCAAGTGATTCCATTAATGCAATGATTAAAATCAATCACAACTTATGCTATACAACAGATTTGTCGAAGTTTTTCTGTTATTTCACAGAAGGGATGTTTTCCGTTTTTGATATGAATATTTTCCGCTTTACAAACTGATTGTTGTTTTCCGTTTTTAGCATAAATATTTTTCGTTTCACAAACAGATGTTATCCTTTTTAATACGGATATTTTCTGCTTCACGAACTGAATCCTTTTTGCTTTTAATACGAATATTATGCTTTGAATATGGCTTTTAATATGTTTTTCTTAAGGTTCAGTGCCACTACCCGGTATACCCTACATCAATGTTTTTATTAAGGTCAAGAAAATTATAAGTTGGAATTATAAGTTAAATCATAATTGTTATAAGTGTTCTACGATAATACCAAATAATCGATAAATTTTTACTAAAAATATATTTCAAACTTTTGTAAAAAATATCGAGTTAAATCGATAAAACTGAATAAAATATTAAAACGATTTTATTAGAAAACCATAAACTAAAATGACTTTTTCAAATCTTGTATGTCCCTTATAAATGTTAAAACTGGTTGTGTTACTGAACGTCTTTTCTTACCCTTGGTCGTCTCACTTCCCTGCTGCAAGCTTACATGATTTTTGTTGCGTTGAATTAATTTAATATTACCTGAAAAAAGACAATATAATATAACATAGTCATTCTTTAAAAGCTCTATTGAAAATTCTATGCACAGCTCGTTGGTTGATGCTCAGTACCAGGTTGTAACGTCAGACTTCGGCGAACACATTCCGTTTTTAAATTCACATACTTCACTTCATCTGTTAGTTCTCTGAAAGTAATCTGAAAATTTCCATTTATTCCATGTTAAGTTCCGTTTTTTATCAAGAGCGGAACGTTTCTGTAATAAAATAAAATGATATAGTAAAATAACAGAAAAATAAGTAAATTTCAGAGTAAAATTGTGCAGAGAAAAACAATTGAAAGAATTTTCTTTTTTAAAAATCTATCTTTTGTTTCTTAAATTTAAAATTACTCTTTATGCTGCAAGGATACAATTAAAAAAAATTTTTTTTACAGTTTAGTACATACAGTATGTTTTTTTTATTACTTTACTTTCTCTCAGAAAAATTGGCTTAACGTTGAACCTTCATATGTACGTAAAATGTATTGTCTGTGTAACAAATATACAACTAAATCCCCAAAATAGCTATTGTGCGTTTAAAATGTAGAAAATTTTAATCATGCCAATCCTTATGCTTGTAAAGATGTTCACACTAATGTCTAATTCAAAGATTTGACCTCTACTTTAAGTTGGGTATCAAGCATAAGCAAAAATTGCAATATTTTTTTTGCTTTAAAAAAATAAGTGGAATAAAAGAAGTGAATAAAACTCTCACCTAACCGGAGAATAAAAATAATGACTCTCCTAATATACTGCTTTCTTCAGCCAGAAATGATAAATCATATTGCTGTGAAAAAGTTCTGAAATAGGTTATTAACAATAAAGTAGAATTTCTGCTTCTACAATAACTATGACCATTGTGTAATAAATGTATTTGTTGCATAAAAATGCAAGAAATGTTTTTGAAAACTTGATATGATTACGCTGGGTGAACGCATCTAATTCTTTACTTGGAAAAACATAGTTTACTTGATTCTACTATAGTTTATTTTTATTTAGTAACTTAAAATTAAGAACTTACCTCTGATTTCTAATAAAAAAAGTTTTTACACTAAAATGCTGAGATTTTCCTCTGCATGATATTTAGCTTCACGAAAAATAATTCTTTTTTGAAACTTTAACATTGTTTCACGTCTTTTTGAATTAGAGAAATATGGATTTATTTTCATTAAACCTATTGATTAAAGATTACTCCTATTATTAATATCTACTTTATTTTACCATTAGATATATACCCACCAGCCTCTCAACTTTGCTATTTGTTATTCATAGTTTTCCTCATTTGAAAAACTTAACACTTGATGAAATTGGCTGAATAAAAATAATAGTTTATCTTTTCTAATATAATTTAAGAAAGGGGCATCAGAACAAGAAAAAAATGCCTATTGGACAACTGAGAACAATACAAGGTTGGTTGTTACATTAAACAATATAAAAAAGGGTTTCTGAAAATTGAGTAAAAATGTGTTAAAATAACTTTGAAACTAATGCAGTCGAATTTAAAAACATCAAGTATTCAAAATTCAAGCAGAATTTACTCATTTTTGAACATAAAGCATAGTATCAAAGGTGATGTGAAGGGCGAAATGTGTAAAGGAAATGCTCGTTGACTGACGGGATACGAACCTAGGACATCTGGCATCGTGGTAAGATGCTCCAATCTACACTGTTGTTCATCCCAGTTCAAGGAGAGTTAGGAAGCGACCGCCGAAATTACTTACTTTCCATACGCTTAAAAATTTTTAAGATATAACGAAGTAAGTAAAAATTATAAGTAAAATATTGGGATCACATTTTCCAAATCGCAGCCCTTTGCACCATTGAAATTAGAAATTAATATGTCATAATGTTTCATTACGGGGGCTACTATAAAAAAAGATTCCTAACACTTCCTGGACTCGGGTGTACAATGCGCAAAAAAAATGACCACCTTGATTAACTTTTGATTAAATTATCTGATCTTCACGTTCTAGGACTCAATTTTAATGGTTCGAAGAGCTGACCTAGAATGTACTAATTAAATAGTGCAGATGATATTTTAAGGGACGAAATCAGAAACAAAACTCTACTTTCTCTGAATAAGCATATATTTTTTCCAACGGAATCGGATTTCTGCCCCCCAAAATATAGGGGGTAGCCGCAATTTGGGAAATATGGTACTTACAGTTTCGTCAAGAGAGCTTTCCAAAGTTTGGACCCCTTAATATTAATTTTACTTTTTGCTTATTTCCCCATATCTCGAGAACTTTTCAAGCGACATAAAAAAAATTGCGCATAATTATAAAAATTTTTTATCCAATGATATTTCCACTTAAAAAATAAATTTCAGTAAATTTTCATTTTTTAAAATTATTTTATATATAATAATAGTCGAAAACATTTTGAATTTTTAAGGTGTACAGTTTTTACATCATTTTAAAGTATCTAATTTCACATGGCAAAATACGAAATTTAAGCGAAAATCGGTTGAATAGTTCTTAAGATATCGAATTTCAAATAAACGACTTTTAAAAATTTTTTTTTCAGGAACTATTCAAACGATATCGCTATGTTAGTAGTGATTTGTAAACTTATTTAATTTGTTTATACTGTGTTATTTTCATTTTTACAACAATGGTGCTAACGTTTGGAACGTCCATAGTTGCAAAAATGCAATTGTAAAGCTTCTTTACGATAGTTTTAGTTTTAAACAGCAATACTTAAAAGAAAGTACTTTTTCAAAGATTAAAAATATTGCTGAACAGTTTTGTGAACTTTTTTTTATCAAAGATCTGAGATGAACTTCCTTCTCTACTAACTATGTTTTTTTGTGTTTGTAGTTAGTACTAATTTTTTGTTACTAATTAAATTTTTTTCTCTATTGTTTATCTTATTCAAATGATTTTGAATAAAAGAGCGTGATTTTGCTGCATGCCTTGAAATTTTATTTTTAATTTAATTCAAAATGTGTTTATTTTAAAATTTTTAATGAATAATGTTAAATTCAGAGCTTGACTGTATTTTTAATGATAACAATGCAGTATTACAGCTATAACGTAACAATAGTTAAAACGCAACTACATTTCCTGTATACTTGAAACAGTGTAAGTGACCTTAGTAAAAGAAAATGTTATGTATATTGTTTTTATATATTATTTTTTTAAGTTTGATATAAATGTATCTCTGAACTAAATAAAAGAATTGATGATTTGATTATAAATAGCAACCATATTATTGCTCGTTTTTTCTAGTTTTACACTCTAGAAATATTGTCCTTCTACTGAAACTAGTGTTTACAAATGCGTTAAGGGGTTTGATTTCCTCAAAAGAATATCAATTTATAACTTTTTTCGATATTCCTTTAAATGATCTATAATTTAACTTGATATTCTGAATTTTTAACAGAAATTTCACATAAGTATATTGCATTTTTATTTTATAACCGTCATTAAATAGCCGACCCAATTTTGGGTTTATGACTACTAATGCTCAACTCTGTAGCGTAATTTTGAACCCAATCCAGAAGACAAGGGAACTACTGGGACAAGTATTGGGGGAAATTTGCCTTCGTGGAGGACTTTTTGATGGAACTAACTTGCATTTGCGTTACATGGAAAGGAAAAAGACGAAACCTTCTTACGGTTAGCCTTACGGCAAGGGGACTCTTACCCATGATCTGTCTACCAGTGAGGATATTTTTACATCAGCACTGTGGTCAGTGCGAACCACTGGGATTCGAACCCGGCTCACTTCATTGGAAGGCGAACTCTATCCCCTGAGCCACCACGGCTCTCACATAAGTATAGACATAAACACCGCAAAGAACTTGAATTCCATAGAGAGAGAAAAAAGGAAAAAAAAACAAGTTGCTGTGACGTTTAGTGAACATTATAAAATTCATAAAACTCATGATGACGTAAAATTAATTTCAATAGGCAGTTAAACATGCTCCTTTCATAAGACTCAACGAAAACGAAATTAAAGTAGAGTATCTTTTTTATATTAAGAGAAAACTTACTTCTTCGGATATTCAATGAAACTTCAGATATACGCGAAGAGCTAAGTTAAGTAGGTGAAAGAGATTGTAATGTTCTCATAAACCAGATAAGCTTATCTGCAGATAAGATATAATTCTTTTTAAGTTTAGTCTCAAAAGATCCTTCTAATTTTATTAGGCTAGTATTTTAGATATTACAATATCCCCCCTCTTAAAGGTGTTGACCCGGAGGTGATCAGGCTCCACATCACATCTCATTGAGGAAGGATCAAAATCCTTACTTACCATCTTCTATTTAAACAATTTAAAATGAACATTAATCATGATGATTCAGATCACATGATCTGAATTAGAAAAACAATCTAAAAATAAAAACAATATTCAAATATTATGTTAACAAAACACATGAAATTACCTCAATTGTAAAGGTTTCATACTAACTCTCAAAATTTTAAAATAGATTATAAAAAAACATTTATGAAAACACTCAATATTCTACTTCTTAAGATGCTAAAATAGCATCTAATATAAAAATATAAGAATAAAAATATAGTTGCAACTAAACAATAGGCCTTAAAAATTGCTACGTACGTTTAAGTCCTTGTGACATTAGTCACTTGATTGAGGATCCATTAGCATGTTTATAAAATTTCATTATCCTAAATCTCTTACAAAAATCTCTTAAATATTCATCTCACAAAGCTTTAAAATACTCATAAATTTTCTCTCATCTGTTACACTTTAAAATAGTTATCCAAAATATTCTCTTTAACTAACTCCTTAAAATACTTCAAGTGAAAAACTAAATCCTCTTCATTTCTATAAATCTCAAATATGCTACTTAATCTTAGTAATCACTATTCTTTCTAGTACATACCTTACAACTACTTTTCTTATTTTCACAAAATAATCAATTTTAGTACTCATTTCACATCCAATATTCAATTTTTTAGTACTCATTTTGACTAACAATATTCATTTTTTAGTACTCATTTCCACAAACAATATTCACGTTTTACTGCTCATTTTCACAAACAATATTCATTTTTTAGTGCTCTTTTTCACTAACAATATTCATTTTTTAGTACTCATTTTCACTAACAATATTCATTTTTTAGGCCTAAAATTTAAAATTTCACTTTCTTAAGTATTTTTGGCATCGTTGCCACTTCTCATTCTTTGTGCTTACAAGTCACTGTAACCTTAATAAAGTATAGACACCTTTATAAAATACAAACATCAAAATATAAGGTAAAGAAAAATACAATTCAAAACATATTCTCCACTTCACCTCATTCAACTTCACCTTCAACACATTTGTGTCTTTAATTTGAAATTTAGGATTCCAATATTTTAAAAGGAATTTGCTTGATAAGGGACTCAGTTCCTCAAGAGGAGGAAAACAGTCCCGAATCACTGAAATCAGTGTTATGGAAGATCCTGGCAAACTTAAGTGTGTCATCATCAATTATATGCATTTGTGTTTTAATATTTCCACAAAAACAGAAGAAGAAAAAATGAAGCTTCGCCCGCATAACCTGTTATCTCAGGTATGGGTAAACACTACGCAGGTTTTCACAAATTAAGGGTCGGATCTTTCAGAAAGGGGGTAATATTTCTTCTCATCATCATCAATATTTATGACAGTCCAACTTATTCTTAATGTATAACAAAATTCATAATTTTTCTTGAATAATTCTTCTTATTAATATTATTGATATCAGTTCAGTATCATTTTTAATAAATTACTAAATTCAAATTTTCCTTATAATAAAATTACAAAAATATCACAACAGAAATTGACTAAAATTAAGATAAAATGTACTCTTAATTTTCACCTTCAGGGTTAAATGAAATTCCTCAGCTGGATAAAAATATCTTAATTTGGAATATATTAATCAAACTGAAATTGATTAATATAATAATCAAATTCAATTGATTAATATAATAATCAATTGATTATTATAATAATCAATATATTTATCTATTTCAAAATTTACATTAGAAAGTTTTCTTAATATTGAGTAAGGGCCTGAGTAAGGAGAAGTTAATTTTCTAGTGTTAGGGTATTTATATTCTTCCATTATTACCAAATCTCTTTCTTTAAAATCTGCATTTTTAAATTTTAAATCATATCTAAGTTTATTTTTCAAATGACGTTCCTTGGTTTTTTCGAAAGCTATTTCTCTGGCTTTTTCGACTGGGGGGTATAAAGGTTGATCAATAGGGGAATCAAAAGGCAAGGAGCCAAACAATAAATAAGCAGGTGGAAAAGTTGTAACAGCATGAGGAGTATTATTATATTCAGACACAACTTGATCAAGAAATTTAGTCCAAGGAATCTTTTTAGAAAAGTTATTTACTTTACATTTTAATCTAGTAACTATTGATTGTCCTACCCTTTCTGATTTTCCATTTCATTGTGGATGGTGACTAGTTGTCAGCAACTGTTTAACATTATGATTTCTCAAAAATTTCTTAAATCGACTAGAAGTAAAGGCTGGGTTCCTATCAGTCAATAAAGCCTTTGGGGCATGGGATGTAAATATAGGCTTCAACAAATTCGAGTACACTTCTGATGTAATATTTTTGCTACAAAAAGCCCAGATATATCAGGTACAATGATCAGTTACAATGTTCAAATATTTTTTACAAGAGTTATAATAGTTAAAACCACCTACAAAATCCAGTGATATTAACTCGAAAGGTTCTTTGCAGGGTGGCATTGACTGTAACAAACCGTATTTTTTCATGTGTGAGATCTCATTCAACTGACAAGTTTCACAGTGCTTAACATAATTACTAATGTCCTTAATAATATCTGACCAATAATAGTATGGGGAAATAATGCTTAACATTTTCTTTACACCTGGGTATTCTTCATGTACTTTATTCTTCATGTACTTTTGAAATTAATTCTTCTCTTAAGGAGAAGGGGACTACAATTTTAACTAAAACTTTTTACTTACAGTTAAAATATCATTAATTTTCTTAAAGTTAGGATTATTTACATTATCAAGCCTTTGATGTTCAATTAATTTTTCTTTTTGAATTAAATGTGTTGAATAGCACTTATGGTGAGAAATTTTATTTCTAGAGAGCATATCTGCCTCATAATTAGTACTTCCTTTTTTATATTTTATCTCATATTCATACATTGATAACTTTAAAGACCATCTAAATAATCCATCGGTCAGATGTCTCACATTTCTCAACCAAACTAGAGCTGCGTGGTCTGTATGTATGGTGAAAGGTGTTCCATGAAGATAATGTTGATATTTATCAAGAGTATCTACTATTGCTAAACATTCTAACTGAGTAATTAAATAATTTTTCTCATAAGTTCTTAATTGCCTCGAATGGAAAGATATTGGATGTTGTGTTCCATCCGGGTGCTCTTGTTTAAGGACTGCACCTATAGCCTCACCAGAAGCATCTACATACAAATAGCATTTTCTTTGTAGGTTGAAAAGACATAAAACTGGTTTGGAAATTAACGCGCTTTTTAACTCTTCAAATGATTTTTGACAGTCTTCAGACCAAACAAACTTAGCATCTTTTTTAAGTAATTTATTTAACGGCAATCTTAACTTCGCGTATTTTTGAATAAAACGATGATAAACAGTAATCGAACCTAAAAACCTCTGCAATGACTTGACATTATGAGGGGGAAGAAGTTTTCTAATAGCATCATTTGGAGAACATTTACCTTCGAAAATTTCATAACCCAAAAACTTAATACTTGTTTTACAAAAATCACACTTAGAACCTTTTAATTTGACATTTTCTAACCTACAAATTTCGAAAATTTTTCCTAAATGAGTTAAATTGTTCTTCAAGAGAGTTACTATAAATTATAATATCATCAAAGAAATTTTTAGCAAATTTAATATTATGTTTTTGTAGTATTTGGCGGATAGCTCGCTGAAATATNTCATAAGTTCTTAATTGCCTCGAATGGAAAGATATTGGATGTTGTGTTCCATCCGGGTGCTCTTGTTTAAGGACTGCACCTATAGCCTCACCAGAAGCATCTACATACAAATGACATTTTCTTTGTGGGTTGAAAAGACATAAAACTGGTTTGGAAATTAACGCGTTTTTTAACTCTTCGAATGATTTTTGACAGTCTTCAGACCAAACAAACTTAGCATCTTTTTTAAGTAATTTATTTAACGGCAATCTTAACTTCGCATATTTTTGAATAAAACGATGATAAACATTAATCGAACCTAAAAACCTCTGCACTGACTTGACACTATGAGGGGGAAGAAGTTTTCTAATAGCATCATTTGGAGAACATTTACCTTCGGAAATTTCATAATCCAAAAACTTAATACTTGTTTTACAAAAATCACACTTAGAACCTTTTAATTTGATATTTTCTAACCTACAAATTTCGAAAATTTTTCCTAAATGAGTTAAATTGTCCTTCAAGAGAGTTACTATAAATTATAATATCATCAAAGAAATTTTTAGTGAATTTAATGTTATGTTTTTGTAGTATTTGGCGGATAGCACGCTGAAATTTACTTGGGCTGTTCTTCCAGCAAAAAGGGAGTCTTAACCACTCATATAAGCCGAAATTAGTGGTCATCGCAAATTTTTCAGTGTCACAATCTCTAATTTTTAAATTCCAAAAACCGGAACATAAATCAACTTTAGAATAATATTTTGCATTCGTTAAGTCATCAAGAACATCATCAGTTCGAGGAATTGGTTCAGCATCTGATTTTGTTACTAAATTTAATCGCCTAAAATCTATACAAAGTCTATTTCTTTTTCCCTCATATTTTCTAGTTACTATTGTTACAGGGGATGAATAGGGACTATGTGAAGGTTTAATAATATCATTTTCTAACAATTTTTTAATTTGTGTCTCAATCTCTATATTATCGCGAAGAGAGCAACTATATAGCCGTAAGGATATTGGCAATTCAGAAGTAAGAATAACCTTCTGAGGCTCTAATCTTATGAGTTCAACATCATATCTATCCTCACTAAAAATATCATTATACTTTTCTCTTAATAAGGACAGTCTCTTATCTACTATTTCCTGTGGTGAGTTACAATCCACAGATTCAAGTGATTTAGAATGTTTACTCGTTGGTGATGAGCAAAGACTATCCTTAACTACACTGAGACACAAACATTTTGAATGAGTTACAATATTTTTTGAGCATTTAAGTTCATTTTCACCTTGAATAACAATTCTTTCATCAAAATCTATTTTAATATTAAATAAGTACATGTCAGGTAGTGATAGCAAACAATAATTCAAATTCGTATTAATACTGTACATTTTAATTTTATTTGTCAATTTACCGATACAAACATCTATTTCAATTAAATCAAAATCATGAATTGTGCCTTGTGTTATCACCTTATCTTTTTCTTCAATTTTTCTATATTTAATATTTCTTAATAATTTTGATGGAACAATTGATATTGTTCCTCCAGTATCACAAAGTGCTGGAATTTCAAATTTTGAGCCAACACTTCTCGACATTATCATATCACAAAAATATAAAGAATTTAATTGTCATTGATCATTAATACCATTTTCAAGATTTTTGTCACGTTTGTTTTGAGAAGAATTATTATTAACATTTTCACTCTTTTTGTCATATTTGCTCCGGGAAGACTTATCAGAAACAGTTCCATGGTGAGTTTTTTTAGTTGATCGTTTCATTTCATTACTATTAGATTTAGAATGATTACTATACTGATTGAAACCAGCTCTATATGGCTCACATTCCTCCTCTGCGTACATTCTAGAAATGCAAATATAGGATAAAATAAAAAAAATTAGATTTTGAAAAATGTATGGGAAGTCTTGAAGCTAGTTATTATTGGAAATATTGTTTGGGACATGACAGGAAAGTGACATTTTTATATTCAATTAAATTTTTTTAGTATATAAAACAATCAATGCTAGTGCAAAGTCATTTTAAAATGCTAACAGCAATGCTATTTATTAATTTTTTTTTAAAAAAAAGTTCTTTTAGTATTATGGTATTAGATCTTGGAGCAAGGGACCGTGAATATTATGTTTCGTGAGAATCACCCATATATCACCCATATATACATAAAATAATTACAAAGTAACGTAACTTAACTTCTTAGAAGTCGAGTAAACGTGCACGCGAGGATAAAAAATTAGAATTGAGAAAAGCAGATTTAAAAACAAACCTTAAGTGAAAAACTTTAAACAAAATGGTTAAATTTGCAGATGATTTCATTTTAAAAAAAGAAGTTGTGTTTTCAGAGCGTGGGTTTCAGTACTTTTGCTGTAACTTTGGAAATTTTTTTGTGCACTATTTTATACTTGATGTCAAATTTCTCAGAGTAAAACAGGTCATAACACTTACTCGCGTAAAAAAAATTAAAAATTTGCTATAAAACCCTCTAAACCCTTTAATATTTTAAATGAAGTGTACTAATATTACTAATGTAATTAACTGTGAATTTGCCTACCTGGTTTTGACAACTTATCTTTAAGCTATTCTAAAGTTGTTAAAATTACATAAGTTTTTTCGACTGTATAACTCTCATAAATTCCTTTTTCGACAATTAAAGAACTAAAGTGTTAACAAGTTTAAGCAGTGGTAAAAAATTATTGTTTCGGAAGAGATTTAACTCAATTTGTTGAATTTGAAGAAAAGTAGTTAATTATCTTTGTCAGCTATGTCATTTTAAAATATTAGATCTTATCTATGTTCAATGGTCCGTAAGATCAGTAACCTGAAGCTTTAAGTTTCAATTGCTGTCCATAACTCTACTTGATGGATATTTTAAACGACATGAGCTAGCTATCTTAAATCATCCTTTAACCTAAGAGAACGAAAACCAAATGCCTCACTTATAAGCCTTACGATTTCTAAGTTGTTCCGTGAAAACCATTTGTTATTTGCAAATTTTTACTGCGTTAATCGTGATCATTTGCATAAAATTCCTTATTTTGCATTTAAAATACGAGATGAGTTTGCTTACTCGAAAATTCAAATTGTATTTTATTTGTTTATTTTGTTAATTCACCTTTTCTTGATTTTGATAAATTGCGTTTTTCATTAAGAGAAAATCCTATTAAAGAAATTTTAAATTATGAGAAATATGTTTAAATTTATGTAGATAAACACAAGTATTTAGTTTCAAAATCAGCTCAATTCACTTTCTATAAAATCATTTTCGCAAGATCTATGTTATTGCTTTAACGTACATGAACAAATTTGATAAAAAACACTTTAATATTTTATTAATTTATATTAATGTATAAAAGTATTTAATGTTTAATAATTTGAAAAGTCTTTTTAATATTAAATTCTTTTTTAAAATTTTATCAAACGCAGTTTTTTATATAATATATTTCAGAAACATGACTAATGTAAATACTGAAACTTTTTTTAAAAGATTAATAAATATTTCTCAGGACTTTTTTTATATGCTAATTTTTTTAAGAAATTCGTTTCAACAGTAAATTAAAGAAGGTACTGTTCTTTTTTTCAATTTCAATTATGGACTGAAAGCCGATCCTTTTAACTCTAGGATATATCTTGCTCCCCAATATCTTTTTTACTTACATAAAAAGTAAAATAGCTTAAGCATGAAATATATTTTAAAATATGTATGGGATTTAACCCTTAATAAAAATTTACTCATATTTAAATAGTTTACTCATAGTTGAATATTTAATTTTACTCATATTTTAATTAAATTTATTCATAATTACCGTATAATCCATTTTTACCGGAACATGTCACAGGATAAAAAAAATCTGTTCTAGAGCAATTTCTACAGTAAAAATTATGTTAAAATAGCTGAATCACTCTAATTAAGATAATATCACTGTAAAAAGGACGGTATGATATTTTATGGTAAAAGTGGATTTTACGGTAAAATGTAATTTACGAATGATGCACCGATACTTTATAATGTAATTTGATCCAAAATTTTTTACTGTGTCACTGTCTTATTAAAGCTATCAATGTAAAATTAGTTCTCAGGAGAAAATTTACGCCTAATTTTTTGTTTCTATGAATGAAATCTACTTAATTTATGTGTTAATTCATTTTTGAGTGCAAGAATGACTTCACGATTATTCGACAGAGTAATTGTTCATTTTATGTATGCTTTAGTGTTAAAATTAAGTAATAAAATTGTAATCTTGAGAAAGAGCATTTTTTATATATTTCAATGTAAATGGCTCATGCAATTCATTTACAAATTTTTCCATTACCTTATATCTTTCTTTTGTGGCTGTCAGTAGCCAAAATAATTCACATTGAAGATAAAAGAGCATTTAAATTTTTACTTCAGAAAGAAAAGAATTATCCACATACAGATGATGAATACTTAAATCAAAGAGAACGTTTCGAAAATAAATATAAAATTTTGAAATAAAAATTGGAAATTTACTAACTAATCCTAAACTAATAAAAATAGGAAGTTTACTAACAAATTCTGTCTGAATACTCTGTTTTATTTGATAAATGTAAAGCATCTGACATATCAAAGAAGTAAACATCTAATCGGATGTGATTAAAAAAGTAAAACTATCAGAGTCTTAAATTACAAGAATTTTCAGGAAACAAAAATGTTCTTACAAATTTTAAATGTTAAAAAATTAAATATTTTAGGAATAACAATTAATGAATTAATTAACTAATAAACAGCACATTTTTCTGGACATTTCAATAGCTTTCTTCCAATTGCAGACTTGAAAATAAAAAAAAGATAATTACAAAATAATAATAAAATAAAAACCATACTACTAACCGAATACTTGACACTTATTGCCATTAATAAACTAATAAACAACGAATACTTAAGGATTAGAATAATTAATTAGAATAATTTATCTAAAATTTTTATAAAAACTATGAGTTCATGTAATACTTTTAGAATTGTCTCAAGAAAAGAAACTGTCGACGATAATGGGTTAAAACATTTGCCTCATACTTTTAAGTGCAATTTTTTTACCGCTTTTTTAATTTCTTAAAGTATTCCTCGAGTTACTATTTAAATATTTCTTTCAGAATTTTCATTTGAACTAAGAAAAAAATGCCTAAAAAATGCCGAAGCAGATAAGTTATTTTTAAATTTCCAAAAACACTCAAGCACTTTAAGCAGCAACAAAAATTCTTTATTTTTAAACTTCCTAACTGGAAATTCAGAAGTTCCGAAACTTTATATTAACAACACCCAAGGGTAACATTAAAGGACGTCATTTTTTGATTACTGAAGAGATCAAACAAATTTGCACTTGTTGCTAGATAAGTTAGAGGAAAGAGGTTTTTTCATTGACTTAAATATTATCTAAGCGCTCTTTGCGAACAGAAATTTATGCCAAAAAATAAAAATTTTACTTGTAAAGCGTAAGAGTTATTACCTGAATATAGTACAGACAGTAATTACTTTTTAAATGTTTTTTCCTAAAATAATTTTTCCCAATTTCTTCAACTCGATTTATCGTCATAAAAGTGTTGTATTAGGTTAAGAGCTTAGAGGGTTGAAAAATAATATTTCATTACTCAGAAATGAAGTTGTATTTTTTTCATGAAGTTGTATTTTTTTAAGAATTTAGCTTCCAGGTCAAGTTTCTATATCATGAAGGCTTAAACGCGACCTTGTCTTGTCTTGTTGATTGGTCGGGGTGCCTGAGGCCGGAACGGCCCTTTACCCCTTCATCGTGAGATGAGTTCCTGGAGGTGTTTCCTTCCGGTGCTGTAGATCTAAAATTGAAAGTAGAAAAATTAGTAATGAGCAAATTGCTCATGTGTTATCACATAAAGTGATGCCTTTTGTAATAAACGCGACCAGAGCATTGAACATCTGATAACGTTTTCACAAAAGCTAAATAATTTTTATATACGCATTGTTCTTTTAGTTTTTTCGAGACATACATCAAGTTTCAAACCTTGACATAATACACTGTTGGAATTTTTATTCTAAAATTATGGTAAAATAACCGGTAGCAGTCAGTCCATCCAATTAACTGTAAAATTTACGGCGAAGAGCATTTTTTATCTTATGGTTTTGAAACAGCTTATAACTAGTATGGTTAAAAAAATGAATACAAAACAATACAGTTTTTAAACCATTTACAAATAGCATGGTTTCAAAACCAGAAAAAAGAAATTTAACAGGACTTGGAGTTAGCTTAGCAGCTTTATAGTACTGCCATCTATGCGTAAATAAGAGTATTGTACTCTAATGTACCAAAGTCGCAAATTGGGGAGAGCAGGACACTGGAAACTCTCCATTGTTGAAAAGAATGGAGGGAATATAGTAGTCTCGACACTGGGTTCGAACTCCTGTTCTGTCGGTCAGGAGATTGTCAGATCAGCCATCTCGGCTATATTATGTACCCAAATGCAAGGAACTAGGTAACTTCATTAAGTAGGGCGAAAAAATTCCGGTTGTTTAACCGTATTTGCTGAAATCAGTTAATAAACGATTTTTCTCACAGTTAACAGTTTGAATACCAACTTATTTATGTTTATTTGACTGTTTTGCTTGAATATGGTAAAATAACAATTAAATAAATTGTTATTCAATCATTTTAACCAGGAAATTTCTAACAGTGTACAGAGAACCGTTTCGGGGACGACCACTCTCCATTCCACATTAAAATGGTCGTTGATGGAGGTTAGTCGTTCTTAGAGGTTACCTCTACTGACTTCAAAATTGTTATCGAAAGTACATGATTTTTAGAAAATGATTTTAATTTTAGTCAGTGTCATTTTCTTGGTGCGACAATGATTTTTCTGTTGGTGTCATGAAAAGACGCATCGATGAGTAAAATTTAGTGTCTTTAAAAGTGATCCCAACTGATCTGTGCAAAAATAAATTTACCAATTATGAATAAGAAAGATATTTTAAATACATAAACAATTATGTTTTTTTTTATTTAAGTTTGCATTCAATTTGATATCACAAAAATTAGTTAACTTTAAAATATGAGAAGAGGTTTGCTTGATTGAGATCCTTGATTTTTCTAAAATAATTTTTTTTCTTATTTAACTTTCTTCTCCAGAAGTAAATCATTGATAGTATCATCTTTTGTGAACTCTGACTTCAAAGTGAGGTTGTATTGTCAAAAAGAGCTCCACACAAATCTTTTTAAAATATTTTAATCTACTTATTTGTTTTGTTAATTTTTGATTTTATATTTTTTCATGTTTCCTTCTTTAACCTTTTCTGCATTCAATGCAGATGTTTGCCTGGTCACTGAGAGAGGTTTTAGTGCTCTTTTCTAAAGGTTTTCTTTAACATAAAGTCTATGGAAAACATTTCGTGCCTTCCAAAAGTGGTCGTACATAGAGATGGTCGCTACATAGAGGTGGTCTTTCTTGGAGGTTTCTTTTATTCAAGTATTATTATGATTATCATGTAAAAACTAAGTATTTCTTTGATTTCTCTTCTTAAATGTTATAAATTGAAAAAAAAAGCAATCATTACTAATTTTTCACTCATAAATAAAGCTGTGTTAAATATGAAGCATTAAAAAATTTTCCGCAAATACCATTCGTTCATAGAGTTTTTCTCGATATGTCTTTTTTTAAAATACAGTATGAGTATTTCAACTTACCGTAGTTATAAAAGATGAACTATAAAAATATAAAGATACAAAATAAGGATTTATTTTAAAATAGTAAAAAAATGTAAGTTGATTTTAAAGAATATATATTAGGGAAGACATGACCTTTACACTTTCTTAGAATTGCAGTTTAAAGTAGAAAAAAAGTGGTTTTATAACTTTTACCTGGCCCCTTATGACTGCCTGACTCTAGGTTAAAATACTAAAAGAGAATATTGATTTAAACAAAAACATTGTTTGTTTACAGGCTTAAAGTTTTTATTCGTTTCCATTTAAATTCTGAATATCAAGGATATTAATGCCGTAATTTACCTCCATAGATGAATTATTTTAAATATCTTAGAAAGAAATATAACTTTTGCTTGATATGAAATCTTATTAAGTAGTATCGTCATTTAAACATTTTGATTAAATGCACGAATAAAATTTTTTAAATTTAAATGTTTTAATAACAATAGGATAAACAAACACTAAATTTCAAAACATTTTGCTCTAATTCAATATTTTATTCAAATTAGGGAGACAGATAAAAAAAAAATAGGCAAATTTTATTTGCTTCAATATTTGAAAGCATTAAAAAATCTGAAATTAGCTTAATAAGAGAGTTTCCTTTATTTTTAGAGTCATTAATCCTGTTACTTTTTAGTAGGCACTGATTAAAAAATCTTTCTTAAGGCTAAAGATTAAAATATTAAACAATATAAGATGTTAAAAACGCATTATCTCAATTTCTTATTTAATGCAAAAAAAAACACAACTTTTTCTAGATATTTTAGAACCCTTTTCTTTCAGATTCTACACACATAAAAGCATAGAGAGCCTTAGAAAGAATAACCATTTAATTTTTGTATTAACAAAACACAAGATTTATAAAATGTTAGGTACTTAGCAATTTTTTACGATAAAAACCAGACTGCTATAGCAAAATAAAAGATAGTTACCGTCATTCGGGGCTACTTTGTGCAGGATTTCGCAGTTTTTGAACTTTGACATGTAAAAAAACTATGTTAATTCAAACTTTAGTAAAATTTATNTTATTTCACGTTAAAAATGTGTGGAATTTGAAGATAGAAGTCTCTTCTATTACTACAAACATTTTTTCGAATTTTAGAACAACTGGCGGGCTGAAACAGAGTGTGTTTCGTTCATCCAATGTCAACAATTTTCCGAGGACGTCGGATGTCGAAAAGTGTGCGTGGAAACTTTAGCTGTGAAATGCAAAGACGTTGATAAAACAATTGTCGTAATTGCAAATTTTTTAATTTATACATTAACAAACAATTATATCATGTTAGCGTTAAAAAAAATTTTAATTAATAACAAATAAACGGAAAATGAAAAAAAATGCACTTGGGGCTACTTTGTGCAAAGTTTCATTCTTTTTTTTTTCGTCAGAAAAATTGTCAGACGTTATAAAAAAAATACCTCGAACGAGAAATTACTTAGAAAAGCTGCAACAATGTTTGCAAGCAGTTGCTGGTGGTATGTCGATTGCAGAAGCTTCTCGGAAGTACAAAATCCACAGAAATACTATCTCTAATAAAATTCACAAGAAACACGTGAAACTTCCTGGTAAACTATTATTTTTCTTCTACAAAGATTTTTCTAATGAATTAATCAAACGATTTAACACATAAAAATATATTTTATAGGACATCAGGTGATTTTGACAGAAACTGAAGAGCAAGTTCTGTCATGTTCATTCAAGGATGTTATGTTCAAATTTAACAATATTATAAATGTTAATGAATATGTAATAATTATTATTTTTAAAATTTCATCCATTTCAATGTTTAAAAATGTATATGGTTTCCTTTTGTTTAAACTCAAATGTTTTGAAATAAACATTCTTTTTAAGAAAAAATTCTTCAAAAAAAATGGTTTTTTAACGCTGAAAATTATTTTCAAACTAATATCTTTACATATCTTGATGTTTTTGTCTTTAAAAATGTCAACAATTAACTTTTTTAACAATTTTATATCAATATTTTACTAAAAACATGATTATTAAACTGAATTCCTATCGCTGCACAAAGTAGCCCCATTTGGGGGCTACTTTGTGCAAGGTATGTTTTGACTTATTATTCGTAAATATTACATACAAATGATGCCAATTTTGATCAAATTCACTCGTCTGAGTCCAGTTATGAATATAATATCGATAAATTTGACTAAAGTTTGAATTAACATAGTTTTTTTACATGTCAAAGTTCAAAAACTGCGAAATCCTGCACAAAGTAGCCCCGAATGACGGTACTTTATTTTTCTAAATGTTCATCCCCCACAATCTCAGGGAGGAGGGAACAAAAATGATATAAAACTCCGTTAAGCGGAGGGGAACAACAACATGACGAACTCGTATCGAATGTCCATGTGCTCATTCGCGCGCTATTTTTATACAAAACCAAAGCTTAAAGTCGAAGTGGTATTACTTAATTTGAAAGTAAAATTTAAATTATCTAAATTTTACAAGTTGAGATGTTACATCATTTATTTTTTAAATGTTAAAGTTATAAAAGCATTTTTCGCGACCAAGATCAAAGCTTCCGCCACTGGTGAGGAATGTTCCCACGGCTGGGATAAATGGGCAAGGAATTTCCTTGGGAAGAGTGTGACTATTGCCCAACGCTTAAAGGGCAAGAGGAATCAGATCAGGAATTCAAGGATTTGCATCAGAAAATAATAGATTAAACTAACGATAAGGATTTTGGATTTTAAAAACCGGAAAATTTAAATAAGATTATGACTTACTGTCACAGCATAATATTTGACCATTTGTAAGAAAGTTTTTGTGTTAAGTTGCTATAATAGTTTTTATGCACAATATTTATTTAATATAAAATATTCTGATATTAAATGTATTAATTATTTTTTTTAATCCAAGAAAAATGTTTTGATTTTAGTTTTCTAAACTTTACAATACAGTTACCACTAATGTTTTTTTTAAATAATTTTAAATTAATTTCTCAGTACTAAAATTATGTATCACAAAAATGGGTACAAGTTTACTTAAAGTTTTAAATCACGTAAATCATACTGAATTTCACATAAATATGAGTCTTAAAATGGCAACTTGTAAGTTTTAGTGTACGAATTGCAAAATTTAAATAATTTCAAAAAAATATGTTGCACGCAACCTCACACTGATTAGAGAAAGTAACAAGAATAAAAACAAAATTTAATTTCAAATAATTATCATAATTTTTTCCAACTAATTAGTTCAAAGTGCGTGCTGCTTAAGTTATAGCTATACTAGCAATTTTCTTTACTAATGATATTTCATTACATAACTCGTGTTATTATAAAGTCAGAAACTGTCCCAGATATGTTATTATAAAAAAAGGCAATCCAATAGAAATAGTTAACAAAGATAACAGCAGTATTAGCGACTGAACGTAATTCTAGTTATGACGTGATTGAAGTTATTAAGTTAATACCACAAAGAAATCTCCACTCCTTTAAACAGAGAAAAATCTAATTTAAATTTCGTAACTAGGAGAAAAAGAATATTCAGCCGAATTTAATGACATCACGTCACAAACTCAATTTTGTTAGAATAGTAAACGGAATTTATTTCCTTAGCGTATCTTGGAAAATTTATATTTTATTTCATCTATTAAGCGAAAAGATTCTATAGGCGTTTTTTCTGGTTTAGAAAAAATAGAATTCCTGGCACTTAAACGTAATATATGACTAAATATTTATGTTGATTTTTACGTGTATCACTTTAAATAGTTAAACGCTAATTACGATTAAGAGAATCATATAATACCAAATTACATTATTGTAGATTTTCGTACATATTTTCGCTCTAAAATTGAGTATTTTTATTAGTTGAATATTTAATTGTTTATTTTATTATTTTTGTTTATTTTGTTTTTATTTTATCTTATTGATTAATTTATTCTTTTTCACTATGGATTTTATTATTTTTGTGATTATTAATATCCACTGATTAGTTTTGCTTCGTTTAGCTTATGAGGTCCGATAGAGGTGTTCGAAAAAAAAGTGCTGGAAATTTTCAGTTATGTTTGTATTAATTTTATTTTATAAGCGTCGTTGAACACCCTACCCAAATTTGACTTTACCACTACCAATGTAAAACTCCGTAGCCTTGTAATTTTGAACCCAATCCAGAAGACAAAGGAACTCCGGGATCAATACCCCAGAGGTACTTATTTGTGGAACTTCTCTAAAAAGAACTTGGAGGTCTTCGTGATCCCAACAGATTTAACTTGCACCAGTCAAAAATTAATACATGGGGAATCTTCGGCTGGTGAACTCACGAACACGAGTCTAACAACCTACCAACCAGGCAATCCCGGTTCTCATGTTTGTATTAGTGTAATTTTTTTATCGGTCAGAGGTAATACTACAAACTAAAACTTAAAAGTAAATTAATGTCGTATACGCGCAACAATTCTTAATTTGATAGATAAATTTTAAAGTGTATTTAAAGCATTCTTTTTGAACAATTTCTTTTTTTGCTGGACGATTGCATTTGCTATTGTAGCATGTAAAAATCCCATCAATGGTTAAAAAGCTATTGAAGTTTTTCAATCCTTTGAGTATTTTAAATGCGAATCATTAATTTTTTTTAAAGACATTTACTATTAATTTTTAGTGTAATTCAAAACATACTATGAAGCTTAAAAAGCTTTTATTACTTTTGCTAGAAATTCAAAATTGTTCAAAAAATTTTTCTGTTTCATTTATTATTGTTTCAAAGGAAAGAACATTTATAAACTTTACCATATTTCTATTACCATATTTCTGACTCTATGAGAACAACAAACAGCTCGGTAATTTTTACCGAAGCATTTTGGTAATGATTTTGGTAAAGTTAACAATAAACATGGTTTCATAACATGTGATAAAATATGATGAATGTGATAAAACTTGGTAGTTTTATAATGCCTTAGAGTGATGCATAAGAGCCATTTATTTGATTAAATTTACTTTTCAATTATGTATTTTTCATTAAATGTAGAACTATAATGTTGAAAATCAGAATGATTATTGAATCAAATGATTGGTTTAAATACTGTTAAGTTTTAATTAGCGGAATTAAGATTTTCTTGCTTTTTTTCCAGAAATGTCATTATTAAACAATACAGTAATCTTGCCCTAAGTTTCTTTCTATGTGGAATTCATTGCAGTGATACACATTTTTCTGATTGTATTTTTTTATTCATTCATTTGTTCATGGGTCAAAATATTTTCAAAAATTTCTTCTTCTGTAAAATTAACATTAAAATAGCTTTAATGTATTTTATAAAAAAAAGTTTATTCAATGTGGAAAATTCTGATAATAAACATATTAATTACATTGCTAATTCCAGAAAGATGTTCTAAAACAGTTTTGAGTTTAGTTTTTGTAAACTTAACAATGCAGTAACAATGCAGTAAACTTAACAATGCACTAATATTTTTTTGATATGTTTTAATTTATGTTGCATTACACAGTTAAGAATCGCATAAATATATTCGAGTAAACTGCTGAAGTTATACTGAATCACACAAATAAATATAAGTGTTTAAACGTTTTAACAAAATTATATATTTTTGTGTATAAAGATACAAATTTCAAATTGTTTAAAAAAATTATGCTGTATGCTGATTAAAGAAAATGATAAGAAAGAACAAAATAATTTCAAATAATAATTACAAGTTTTCTTCAACTAATTATTTAAAATTGCGTGCTGCTTAACTAATAACTATACTCATAATTTTGTTCATTAGTGATATTTCATAACATAACTCGTGTTATTTTAAAGTCAGAAACCAACCCAGACATATTATTACAGGAAAAAGGAATAGAATGAAAATATTTTGCGAAGATAACAGCAGTTTTAGTGACTGAACCTAATTCTAGTTATGACGTGATTAGTTGGAAGTTAATTAGTTAATACCACAAAGAAATCTCCACCCTTTTAAACTGTGAAAAACCTAATTTATATTTCGTAACCAGGAGAAAAAGAATATTCTAACCGAATTTAAAGACATCACGCCACAAACTCAATTTTGTTAGAATAGTAAACGAAATTTATTTCCTTAACGCATCTTGGAAAATGTATTTTTCATTTCATGTATTACGCAAATCGATAGGTGGTTTTTCTGTCATACAAAAATTAGAATTCTTGACACTTAAACGTAATATATGGCATACTAAATATTTATGTTGAATTTTACGCTTTCAATACTTTAGTTTTACAAATAATTAGACGCCAATTACGATTAAGAGAATAATATGAAACCAAATGACATTATTGTGTTTTTGGTAAATATTTTATTTCATAAAGTTAGTTTTTTTATGAGTTTAATATTTCATTGATTATTTTATTTTTTTATTTCATTGCGTATTTAATTATTTTTGTGATTATAAATATTCATTGGCAGATTTTGTTTTGTTCAATTTATGACGTCCGATTGAGGTGTTCGAGAAAAAAAGTCAAGTTTAGAAATTTTCAAATAAGTTTGTATTACTGTAATTTCTTTCTTCATATTATTGGCCAGATGTAATAGTATAAACTAAAACTTAAAAGTAAATTGACGTCATCTACTTAGGGATTAACGCGCAACTATTCTGATAGATATATTTTTTAGTAGAATTAAGACTTTCTTTTTGAACAATGAAGATTGCATATGGATTGCAGTATGTGGAAATCCCATCGTTAGTTCAAAAGTTATTTAAACAGTTACTTTTTTCCTACACAGTGAAAGCTTATTATAAGATATTTTTCAGTTCTTTGAAGTATTTTAAATGCGATCATTAAATTATTTAAAAAATATTCACTGTGAATTTTCAGTCTTATTCAAAATACGTTGCGAAGCTCAAAATGCTTTTATTATTTTTACTATGAATTCAAAATAGGGGGAAATAGGTAATCGTTTATTGAGAAAAAAAGTATAATCAAAATTATCAGTTTTAAGCACATTACTTCAAAAAGCTCGATAATGTTCACCAAAATCCTATATATATATATATATATATATATATATATATATATAATANTTAAATTTATCAAACTTAGACCTAACACCATTTTACCCTTTGACACCGGTGTCTCTCATATATATAAATTTTTCTGACGCTTTAATTTCAAGCGAAGATATATTTTGGTATGTTATGATTATAAGAAACAGTCAAATTGTTATTAAAAAAATCTGTTGAATTATCAGAATTAAACTTGTACTAAAATATAAAATCCAAAAAGAGTAGTTTACAATATTTTTTTCATTCATATTCAAAAATTTATCAATAACTGATTTTGTAATTTGAAAAAATTTCCAATGATGAATAACCGATTTTGTAATTCGAAAAAATTTCCAATGATGAATAACTGTTTTTCATAGATTTAAATAACTGCGAATAAGTGCAAATTTGAAATATTATTTGGAAGTGAGCGTGTTTGAAAGATTTTACCTTTATTGCAGAAAAAAACACCACTGCATTTCATTACTATAAATTATTATAATGCTAAATACAGCATTTTTTAAAACTTATTTTGGCCTAAATTAATACAAAATAATGATTCAAGCATGAAAAATATGTTTTAAAAATATTCTGTGTCAAATGGTTAATGGTATTTATTTTTTCTTCTTCTTTAAATTGATATGTACATTCCAGACAACCCAATGAAATTGACTTAGGTGAAAAAGAAATGACAATTTAGCTGGCCTTTAAGGTTACCAGAATTATCTCTTTGACATCATACGGCAGTTCATCAACATAATGATTCCAAACGGTTAACAGACAATATATATATATATATATAATTGTAATTAAATTAAATCTATTATTTAATTTTTATTGCAATTTATAAAAGCAAATATAAAATATTTTATTCTTTTCTTATCGATCAATTAACGGCTAACTTTTTATTTCAATACTAATGTAGACTCATTAATTCACTAAATCGTAAACAAAAATCTATTTATAACTCTTCATTCTTTATTTCTTACCACAAATATGATTCAGTTACATGGTTATACTAATTCTCACAGTCTTGTTGGCGATTCGTGATTGTGATTTTCAGGTCTAACAATGATTATGGGGGTTGGCTTTATTTTCGGCGATGTTCTCTTTCTATAAATCACCAACCTTGGATCTCTTCCCATTTTCTTAACTGCTCATTGGGAATAATTCATTCACTTTCAATTTCCAATATTTGCGACTGGGGGTGCCCTTTTGGACATCCCAGTCCTAACCGTTGAATATCAATCTTAACAGAATGATTTTGCTTGATCCCTTTAAGAGGTTTTTCTTTAGTTTTATATTTTAAATATGGCTATTTTTTAATCTCCTGGTTTTATTAATCTACTTAATAAATTAAATTATTTTAAAATGATTTTATTCATTTCTCTGAGATAATTATCATTACATCACATCCATATTAAGATTTAATTGCAATAACTAAAATATGCTTAAAACTACAATGATGCTACCTGTATGAATCCACTAATCAATTTAAAACAACCATCCCCACAACAAATAAAATCTTTGAAATAGCTGATTTTTTGTTAATTTTTGAGTTCTTTACAAGTGATTAAAAGCTTTGTGCTTAATAAATGTTTTAGTTTACAGGTATTAATTATTTTTAAATATTGATAATAAAAATAATATTATGTTGTTAGTAAACTGTAGCGTTTTTTGAGCATTATCTAATTGTTTAACCTGATAGCACTTTGTTAAACTACCTATCAAAAGCAAAAATAATAATTATCTGATTATTAACAAAAGTTATTATAGTGTGCTATAACGTCTTTGATGTTTTTGAAATATAACTATAATTTCAGAAAAGGCAATTTAATGTTCAATTTTCATTTATTATGTGGCAGCAACAATTTCTAAGTAATAGTGAAAAATTAGTTGATAGCATGTTAATTTATTAGTCAGTTTAGCTGCCCAATTATTTAAAAAGGTTTCATTAATTCATCACTAGATCATTTCTGGAAAAATTTACTTGGAAAAATTTATTAAACATTAAAGATTCTATGTCAATAATTTGAGATGAAAATTTGTCGGAATAGGTAAAACTACTTTTGAAATAATTTTCCAGATTAACTTTCTTATAATTTGATGTATTTAGTTTTCTCTGAAGTCCTACTAAAAATGACAGTATAGATGATTTATACGCAAGTTTTGCTTTGTTTCTAAAATGGTAGTTCAACAATTGCTTCTTTATAACTAAAATTGTCATTTTAACTATCTTTGTTAAAAAATAATAAATATCTATACATTAATCTTTCCAATGTTATAATTTTAAATTTGCGTATTTTTGAGTTTTTTGTTAAATTGTCAAATATGTTTGATTTACCGAGGTTTTATCTTGTCGCCGTGAGTATCACAATTATAGTAATGAAATTTTAAAAGTAATTTCTTTAAAAAAAACATTAAACCTTTACATTTTAAGCTAAACAATTTAAATTTTTGAGAAAAGCGTTATTTTTAATCAATCAATTTTTGAAATTTTTTTTTCTCTATGCATACAATCTCTATGCATCAACTTAGGGTGATATTTTATATAAATCGCAACATTTTAAATTCAAAAACGAGAAGCAACATATTGTCACAATTAACAATTAGCGAGGTTATCAAGAGGCCAAATGATCCTTTAGTAATTCTCCATATTTGTTGTAAGCAAAACTATGGCTTTAGTATAAAATATTCTTGCTTAAAAAAGTTAAATAGAAAGTAAAAAAACACAAATTATGTCATATGAGAAGTTTTTGTGTTCGAATTCTAAAATCTTGCAAAATCATAAATAATTTATTAATCCATCCAAATTCTGCTTTCAAAGGAGATAAAAAGTGAAAGCAATCTTCGCGTTTAGGTCAACAATCAGCCCAAAAATATGCCTGTTCCAGATATTTTTCTGTTAACTATTAAAAGATAAGCTTTCCGAAGCTAGAATGAATGAAAAAGACATTAAAAACAATGACTAGAAAGCAATACAATGAATGAAAAAGATTCAATTTTTATTGTATTATTTTTTTACAGTGTCAACTAGATTGTTTGGTAACGGAGAAACACAAAGTATTTCTCTCTTGTTAATCAGATATTTCGTTTATGGTTATCGTAAATTGCTCCTCCTGCTGCCGCATATTATTTGGCTATATTTTTTAGACTGCGCCAAATATATATAGCTTCCTAGCACTCAAATATATGGTTCAATTTTTTCGAAATTTTGTCAACTCCTTATATTTTGAGGGTCAGGAATCCAAATATGTAAGAAAATTATATGTTTATTCAGAGAAAGTCCGTTTTTGTGTCTGCTTTCATAGTTTAATTAATAATTGGCAATAAATAATTAGCATGTTTGAGCCAGAAATCATTAAGATTGACGCTTAGTTCGTGAAAATCCGATCATTTGGAACAAAAGATATTCTGGGTGATATCTTTTTTATTTTGCGCAAATGGTGAGTTCGTCTAGTCAGATTGAATTGACACAATCATAGCCTCTTTAAAACAAGCTTTAATGCTAGTTTTTCAACACGGATAGGTATTTCGCCACAGTTTTACAGAGTATTTTTTTAAAATAATTGTTGACAAATTTTCAGCAATCGTACTAAAAAATTTGTCAGCAATCGTACTAAAAAATTTGTCAGCAATCGTACTGAAAAATTTGAAGCTTCCCGACTTTAAACAAATTTCTTATAAAAATTTAAAATATCAAATATTAAAAATTTTATCAGTTAAAATTTGAAAATTTCAAATTTTTATTCTGATTTTTCGGAAGAACAAAAGAACTGACTGCTTTAAAAATTATTAAAATGGAAACCCTCCGAATTATTAAGATAAATTATGAATACCCACCGAAACAAGAGTATCTTCGCATTCTTGAAATTACGAAACAGAAAAAGAAATTAAATACCCCACGAAATTAAAATGTCGCATTTTGAAAGAAAAAAAAAAATCTCGTTTTTTATTTCTTTCGTATAGAGTTATAAAAAGTTTAAAAATTTTGCTATACAAGCTTTTTTCGAGCTATTTTTGATAAAATATTTTATATATGCTTAAGTGAGGCACTTTTCATGGTTATTCTTTGTTACTTCAGTTGCATATTTCTTTCATAATATGTTTTTTTCTTCCTTCCATCTTTCAACCTGCCATATTGAGGGAAAGTATTAGTACATATATAACAGAAATATTTCAACTGTCAGCATTCTATAAATTCTAAAAACATACAATTCACTTTGCAACACTAACAAAAAATGTTGACCCATTCAATAAAATTTATAAAATTGTAATTCCAACTTCTGTAATTACATTCAAGCATATGCATTTTTTTCATGACAACATTTCTGAAAAGTTTCTATTTGCACTATCTTCCATGTATAAATATTTAATGCGTAGAGGCAGATTCCTTAAATTAGAAAGAGAGGAGTTCGTTTACTTTCGTGTAAAGTGCTTTACAAAGAAGCAGGAAACTAGGCTTATTTCAAGAAATTTGCATCTTAAATTGCTTTCACAACTATTTCGCAATTACTTGAATGAATGTTTTCTAACTAGAAGATATTCCCTAGAGATCTAGCTTCAAATTATTGTGCTTAAAATTCAGTGCTTATCACTTAATAATTGTATGTTTAGAAAATGGGCTCGAACAATACATTTTGTAAAATACATTCGGAGAAAAAAATTCTGCTTAATTTACTGTTCTGTATGGTAATGATATTTCTGGTAAAAAAAAACCCATAATTTTGGTTACTAAAAAAGGTATTTAAACTTTTAATTTGGTATTTAAACATATGGTATTAAAACTTTTTATTTAGTATTTAAACATATGGTATTTAAACTATTCATTAGTTAGTTTTTCCGTTTATATGGAAATTTTTACCAGAAATTTTAGTTTATCATATTCTAGTTCTTATTACCACACATTTAGTAAAAAAATACGAAACTGAAAATCGAATAAATAATTTCGAAGATATCATGATGAAATTAACAAAGTTAACTACATTTGAAAACATATTATAAAACAAAATTTTATTATTAATACTACTAAAATCATAAACAAAGTGCTTAGGTAAAAATTATACCGTGCTTTCGTTGTTTCCATAGAACCAAAATGACGATTAAGTTTACCACATTTTGGAAGTTTTGACCACAATTTTTTTTTTCTTATCTAAATTCATTTAATCTAGGGAACTCAAAATTACAAGTTCTCAGTAAAGTTTTGTTCACTTCATTATTTATTTGCTACTGAATGTTTTGAATTGAGTTATTTAAGATGTTAATTTTTTTAAATTGAAATAATGCCAGAAAGAAAAATATTTCACCAGCACGTTTCATGTAAACAAACCACCATATTAACAATGTCTTGGAATTACATAATTAACCATTAAATTTCAAATAATTGTTCAAACGCATTTGTTATACGTATAAAATATACCCTACCACCATTTCATACAAGAATTTAGTTAAATAGTTTAAAACTACACTATTTATTCAACAAATTTACGCAATACTAATAGCACAACTTTCCTCACCGACGAGCTGCAGATCGGCGTAAACTTTATCAATTATTTTTCTTCCAATACCCTACTGGGTTAACATTTGTCAATTCAGGCGTATTAAGGCGAATTTGTTGGCCACTCCTTCAGGGGCACCATATTAGGTGGGCCAACATTGCTCCCTTAGTATGGACATATAGTGTAGAGAACGAAAGAACATCCATGCCTTGTCCGCGATAACTTAATTAATCATGGGCGTTAAGATTAAACAATGTAGTGTATCTACCACTACAAAAATACAATTCCTATTCACTAGTATATAAGACATATTAACTTGATTCTATGTTGGGCTTCATAGATGAAGGATGACATTGTCGATAACTACTAGTCACACAAATAACACGCTTTGAAGTGTGATTCAGTATTTGCTAGAAATAAAGTAATCATTCCTACAATTTTAAAGTTTCTCAACAAAAAATACGGATAGATATTATACCTTAGTTTTTACAGTGTTGTTGTGATAGTCCAATTTACTTTTCGTCTAAGATTACAAAAAAATTTATTTTAATATTAAAATTTGTGTACAGTAAAAAAATTCGAGTAATTTTGGCAAATTTTTTTTTGTCTGATAGCAAAACCATTTGCGCTGTGTGACAAGTGGTCAAACAAGTTTTTTGGGTGTGATTCCTAAAGTTGGATGAGTACACATTTATTCGTGCTCATTTTATTTTATGTTGCGTTTCCTAATCAAGTTTGTTTATAGATTTGTATCAATAAACTAACTTTACAATGGCTTAGGTCGCTTTTTGAAACAATTAAAAATAGTGATTTCTACCTTTGACGAAATTTGACCCACTGGATAGATCATTCGATGGACCATTTTCTAGTGAATGGCTTGCCGAAACTGAAGAAAATTGAGCATCATAGGTTTTAAAGTGGGATTGTTAAAAAAAATGGTGTAGTAAGGAGTTTTCCAGGTGTAAAGGGTGTTTAGTATTTTAAAGTCATAAGCATTCAACTCAATGATATCCTCTTATTTTACATCAAACATTTATTTTTCAAATTGCAATCAATAAGAAAACCTAACATCCATTGAAAATACATGGAAAAACACGAGTTGTATCACTAAATACGTAGCCACCCAGTAGAGGACATATGGTAAGATGTGGGTATCTTAAAGGCGTACATCCCTTAAGATTATATGAGGGACAAAGAGAGTCAGAAGCGACATTAATGCTTTGGAGATGCTTACGAAGGCAGTCTAGGTTAGACATTAGACAGAACATAGTGATAGATTTTTTACTAGGTTCTTCCAGAATCTGTCTAAACCATGATTTATTTTCATTTCAAATTTAGTTCTCTTGCCATAACTGTTAATCATATCGTCCATGGTACACCACGTAGGGGTGAATTTACTTTGTATCTAGTAGCAAATACAAGCATTATAAAGCAAAATGTGTATAGCAATCATTTCATAAAGTAAAATATGCGTATCTCTGAAATATCAATCGTAATAATCATAATGTAAGTGCTAAGGAAATAAAGTGTTGCTAAATTTTGCACTGCTCGCATTCCCAAACTCAATACAGAGTTTAAAATTACTGTGAATTTTGTTGATTAAGAGTGATATAACTTTTTAGCGCTTTTTCCTGTCTAATTATATATCTGTTGTTCTAGTTGAGGTAAATTGTTGCAGATAATGAGTTCGTTAGTTTTGTCCACGCTATAGTAAATTAACAAAAAAGAAGAGCATACACCCCTCCAGTGTGATATTTGAATTCTGGGCATTAAATCAACTTTATCGGACCATAGTAATTTTTTAAATTTTTTATTGCTGATAAATTTATTAAAATTTAAAAAAAAAAATTCCTATTGAGATGGTTTTTAAACTGCTTAAACAAAAGTCTGAGTTGATTCGTATCGTTCCAGAATTCTCAAATGTGAACTTAGATACTTTGTAAATCTGAATTGGTCATTAATCCTCAGTATATTTGAAAAAGTAAATTTAATTTCTTATTATTTTAATGTAGGCAACTGAAAAAAATTAAAAATATAACTCTTAGCGACATACTTTTATACTCATATCCTCTTGACTCCAAAAATAGCTTTTTGTGCAAATTTAATCCTTGTTAAAATATTTTTTCAACGGTCTAATTCTTTTTACATTTCATCAATGCTAAAAAAATGTCATCAGGAATACAGTATTCATACTTTGTGAAAAAGTTGTCCCCAAAGAAAAATTATATCTTACGTATGGAAGAAATGCAAACATTGAAATACTCAAATGTTTACTTTAGGCTAATAATGAGATGGAGTTAATGGAAAGGTGGAGGAGTCAATTTACTTACCTAATTTATCTTCAGGTTGATTGCAATGTCACATTCTTTATTCTATTATCTGTTTTGAGTTTTCAAGTTGCAATTATATCAGCATAATTTCTATTATTTTGATAGAAAATGTACAGTTAATCTTTCGTCACTAATATTTCATTTTAACTGGGACTTAGATATAGAAGTGCAAAGAGATATCCAAATCATTTATATAATTCTGAATCAAAAAAAGCATACTGTGAAAAAACATAGCAGGTATTATGTATATGTCTCTTATTTTCCCTAATAACTAGAAATGATTTACAATGAAAAATAAATTTTTGTGTAAATTTATTTTCTCATACTGTTTTATAGGAAATTAATTAAATTATTTTTTCGAGAACTACGTTTTTCAAGTGGAACAAGAAAATGCTAGACTAAAAAGACCGAAAAGAGATCTACACTGGGAAGAAAAGTCAGGTCAAAACTAATAAATAGTTAGAATACTGTATACTTTGGTTTTTATTACCGGAATTATAGTGTTTTTATTATTATTTTTTTTTACCAGGAATGTCATGACCATACAGTACGGTAATTGAATTTTTTCCCAGTGTATGTCTGTTACGCGTGAAACAAAAAACGTGAGATATATCATATTTGAAATAAATTAGGATTTCCTTTTAAAATTTCGTTTTAGCTGTGACGAAAATGAAATTTTCTTCTTTTTGGTCCACTTGGAAAACATGTTTTTAAACCAGAGAATATTTTAATAGGCGTTATGTCTTTTGCGGAAGTGATGATGATAGTTTTATAAGAGAGATAGATGACTTTTTTCGTGTTTTAGCTGAAAAAAAAGAATTTCATATTTTTAAGTTCATGTATTAATTACTTTATTATTTTCGTAGTTACAGTTTGTCAAAAATTTTTATAGGTGACATATTATGTAGATGATTATGATGACTTACTTGGTTGTAGCTTTGATTGTTGATCAGGAAATAATAAAAACTTTTTTTACCATCTGTCATAGAGTTCTAATTAAAATTTAAGCACTCTAACTAATCGAAAAAACGTGAAGATTACGATCTCCATATTTTCATTAACAGGCTAAAAAGAGTGCGTCATTGTCATAGAGTACCAAATTCCCTGTCAGCATGACCTGGAATTTTTCGACTTCACAAATTGTAATTTCACAAATCTGCCAATGCAGCAGACAAATTTTTTGCCGACTAAAAACGCATCACTGACCGTATCTCGTGCATGGTGAGCGATTTGTTGAATTTGAACATTTTGAAGACACAGAAATGACCGTACAGCTTACCTACACAGCTGCAATTAAGCACAGTTGCTCCCTAGGAAAGCCGAGACACGACAAAAGCACTCGTTGCGACACACGCGTCACCTATGTACACGACAAAAATGCCTTAACTTGAAAAACAAGCCTCGTATTTTCTTTCGAAAAAAAACCTTGTTTCCTGTTATGTATTTTATACATAAGCATATTGCAAACTAAAAAAAAAAAATCCTGAAACAAAAATAATCTTATTATTAAGATATTATTATGTTCTATAATAAATCCCAGAATAGGACATTTACTAGGTCAAATAAAGAAGAAATTGCTTATAAATTAAATATCATACATTTAGTTGTTAAGGAATAGTTAATTATGCAAATCAAATAAGGGGACAAAAAACCAATAACAATTTTTTTAAGACTTCCGTAAAATCGAGAAGAATTAATTCTTTTATCGGTTCCTTATTTATAATTACCTCTTTGGACCACCATACCCCCAGTAGGACCCTGCGGTTAACAAAAGCATGCTTTAGGGATAAATCTTAGAAGTATTTGTTATTCCGAATAATAAATAATATAGAATTTAGAAATATTAAAAAAATCAAAATGGAAATAGGATCAATAAATAAAAAACCAACCATAAAAAGACCGTTTAAGATTATGTTTAAAAATGTTAATAAGAGATATAGCTTAAGTTTGAAAGCAACGGTATGAAACCTATAAGCTTATGGTCAAATCTTATTAAATATTAAATATAAGTAAAAGTATTAAAACTTAATTTTAAACAGAAAGAGTATTAAAGTATTAACATTAACAATCAAATTCAAAACATTGTTGGTATAACCAGAATCCAATATTTTACTAGAAAAAGGTGTTTAAGTTATCCCTGTGCAGATTAGAGTACCCACTGTACCACTTAAATGAATATTTAAAAAAATATTTCTTAGCGGATATTTTTTGCTGCCAAACAATGCTTATTTTTCTTTCAATTCGAGTACCTTAATTCCTATACTGAATGACATTTTAAAATTTGAAAACAGTCCGAATAAATACAAATTAAAACAAACAATAAACTTTCTAGTGTAACTTAAAACTCAAAATATTTCCTTAATTGGAAATATTTAATTGAAAAAAATTTATTTTAAGAGAATGAAAATTGGTTTAAAATGTTTAAGAAGTGTTGAGATATTCTTATACGTTTTTCATAAATTATGTATGCACAGCGTATTTAAAAAAAAAAAAAACTCTATTTAGCTTTTAAAAGTTAAGTCCGTGGGACCATCATGGTTTCCCTCTCAGGGCAAACTAATTATCTAGAAACGCTTAATCTAAGTTGCTTATTACAACCTAACAAAACTGTTTTTTTTTAATGGTTATTTGTCAGTAAGTAGTAACATGAAATACATTACAACACATTTGAGAATACTCTTTGTATATATATATAGTTTAGCTTGGTAGTTTACTATATAATACAGGCCACTTTCAGACACTTTAGGGGTTTTAAAAGTTTAAATAATTAAAAATATTTAAACTTGTATTAACAATCTTTTAGTGAATAAATTGATTATTTACTATTTCTGTAAATTAATTTTAACTTTACCTCTAACAATTGACTTAAAAAATTTAACGTATGGTGGGGTCTAATAACTGCTCTTTAGCTACTCACGGTCTTACATATTTACTTTGATTTTGGTAAGCAGTTTATTTCAATTAAATTTGAAAGTTTAAAAAGAAGTAAAACTTGAATAAAGCTAAATTGCTTGAACAAAACACAAATAATGCACAAAATTGAACACACTATAGTTTCAGCACTATTACCAAGATTCTTCTCCCTGTGAAGGAACACAAAATTACAGAGGAAAACATGAGACCAATAAATTTAAATAAGTAAATATTAGGATAACAAGATTGTCAAATGAAAGAAGGGATATAAGAACCGAAGTGTGGGAGGTAGAAATATATATATATATATATATATATATATAAATAATAA
>NC_092214.1:76918964-76940306 GCF_043381705.1 Parasteatoda tepidariorum | reverse complement strand
TATATATATTCTCTACATTTCAGACTTATATATATGTATATGTATATTTATTTTAAAAATTGCAAAAGACTAATTGTATTCATTTTTTTATAACTTTTTAAAATATTGGATGTATAATATTGAAACAAATAGTCAGCACCAATTCCATTTATCAGTCATAAATTAAATGATGAATTTATTTTGCACGCTCACTTGTGTAAATTTGAAACTTTTAATCATAATTATTCAACATGAAGTAGAATATTTTTTAAAATCTATTTTTGATTGCACGTTTTCATAAAATTCTTTCATTTACAAACGAGTTATCCTAAATATATTTAGAAAGAGAAGTAATAACTTTGTGGCAAAATTATATTTCTCAATTTTAAATTACATAGTTATTCAATATATTAGAAATTTTAGCTGATAAACTAATGCCCTTATAAATAAGCCTGCTTTCTTAAACACTTATGCCATGACTTTATTCAGAAAGTTCGTAATATGCAACGAAACCGCCTCTTCATGTTAATTTAGCACTTGAGAACTTGTAATGTGTCGAACAAATCATATCACACACAGTGGCGTAGCTAGGTNCATGTTAATTTAGCACTTGAGAACTTGTAATGTGTCGAACAAATCATATCACACAACAGTGAGTAATTTTCGATGGGGATAAATCATAAATTGGACGTAAGATTCAATTTATAAATCAATTACCTAAAGTCAAGCTTTCAACGGATAAATAATAATATTGTCGTAGTCTGGTTATGGGAAATGCATGTCTATCTTTACTCAACTCCTTATATTTTAAATCATCCGAAAGCATTCCAATTGAACGAGCATGTCAAGGGGTGGTGAAATTTAATGCTCATAGACACATGAATTCCAAAGGGAGTTAGAGCTATCCTTTGCTCTTACTCAAGTGAATATGAGGAAGTAAAGTGAATAGATGGATTCAGATAGGGAAGTTGATAGCGCATATATGGAAATAAATTGCTTAAACGTTAGATCTGATAGCAGCTTTCTTACTGAAACACTTTCTCTTTCATCTTCGGTATAGATGTTGAAATTAATGTTTTAATCATTATATTTTAAACATCAGTAACTTTCTAGTAATTTTTAAGGAGAACTAAGAAATTTTTAGTGAGTTTTTTTTCATAACCAGAACAATTAAAAGTAAACTTTAAATTGAATTTCTTTTTAAAAAATTATATTTAAAAACTTCGTTTTGTTCAAAACAGTGTTTAATTTTCATTAATTTTAAAAACACATAAATATAATTATTATTTGCTTCAGTATTTCAGTATTATTTATTCCAGTAAGCTTATTAAAAACTTTTCCATATTTTCAGACAAAGGAAATGTTTTTTAACTAAGAGGAGTAAAATGGGTAACCGAGAAAAATTGTTGCATTTTGATGTAGCAAATGCTTATACCATTCATATAAATATATGAAATTGAAGAGTTTATAGGGAAATACTTATAAAATTTTTTTAATGAGTTTTTTTCTAGGTTAAGCAAAAATATTACAAGTATCTGAGAAAATAGATATTATATTTTTAAAAGAAATAATAGAATTACAAAACTCATCAAATTACTCGCAGTAAATAAGACTATCTTGATTAATGATTAAAATTTTGTTAGTTTAAGTTTCCATTAAAAATAAACCTCAAATTGCATTTGTTTTAAAATTTATATTTAAAAACTTTTTGATTTGAAACAGTGTTTAATTTTCATCAATTTCAAAAGGGCATAAGTATAATTATTATTTGCTTCAGTATTTCAGTACTATTTATTCTAGTTAACTTATAGAAAACTTTTTCACTTTTTTAGACAAAGAAAATGTTTTTAACTGAGAGGATTAAAATGGGTAAACGAGAAAAAATTTTGTATTTTGATACAACAATGCTTATGCAATTAATAGAAATGTATGAAATTGAAGAGTTTATAGGGAAATAATTATAAAATTCTTTTTTAAATTATTTTTTTAAAATTCTAGGTTAGGCAAAAATATAACAAGTATCTGCAAAAATAGATATTATATTTTGAAAAGAAATAACAGAATTACAAACCACATCAAATTACTCCCAGTAAATAAAACTACCTTGATTAATGTTGTAAATTATGTTAGTTTAAGCCAAATAAGCAATAAAAAAGATCCCGATATTCAATAATAAAGACTATTTTGAATCTATCAACACTTTACATTAGAAACTGGATAATGTAAAATCATGTTTGCTTTATATAACTCCAGAGTGACCCTATTTTTACACTAGCAAATATTCTCTAATTCATGACTAGATATTTTTAAGAATAACCAAAAGAAATCAACTATTTAGCTTTTTTAAGTTTGACAAGTTATTTTAGAAACCGAGTTTAACAAATCTAATAATTTAGTTCTTTTTTTCAAGGTTTAGTTTTTATGCATATACAGGGTTTACGAACCGCAATTGAAAGATATTTTTGAAATTTTTGCATGAAAGTTAAAAAAATAATTACGGAAGTTAAAAAAATTGAAGAAGTTTAAAGTTAAGAAGGTGAAGTTAAAAAATATCTATATTTAGGAAAAATATTTACATTAATGGGGGGAGCAATAAAACTTCAATGTTGCTATATTTCAAAAGTTAAATTTTTTATGCTTTAATTGAATAATTTGTCATTTAAAGCTATCTTTATAAAAAAATTTATTTTTGTGTTACATTTTATTTTAATTAAATTTTAATTTTGCTTCATCCAGTAAAAATATCTCAAAAAGATCATATAATACCAAACAATATAGTATATTGCAAGGTATGAAGAAGAATGTTATATTTCCTAGTTTATAATATCGAATCATTTTTAGAGTAATAAATCATGATCATTTAAAACTATATTTACAAAAAATGCTATTTTTGTATTATATTTTATTTTTATTAAATTTTATTTTTCCTCAAAATGTAAAAATATATCATAAAGATCATATAACACCAAAATAGATTGTATTATTGTAAGGTATCAAGAAGAATGTTATATTACCTAGTTTATAGCATCGAATCATTTTTAGAGTTAGAAATAATTTTAAATTTAAATAAAATGTTAATAGATTTCTGAAAATGATGGAATTTGTATGAGAGACACACTTTATTTCATAAAATTATATTTAGAATGCGAAACCTAAAAAGTGTCACAATTTATTTCTAATACATCTTTTCATTTCTCTTCTAGCCAGTGAAACTAAAAAAGATGATTGCGACTCTTTGATAGTTTTATGACATACATGTATTATCTGCATAGATAATTTCGTGAGGTACCCAGACAGAATTTATGATCCTTTTTGCGTAAAAAAGTATTAAGAGGTTTCTGTTCTGGTTTCTTCAAGATTATGTCAAATCGTATCCAATACACTCAGTAATGGTCATATTCTTTGTTGGAAATCATCCACCCTTCTTTCTTAAAATGTAATAAGTCGGTAATGAGTAAAATTAAATGAAACTTGTCAATTTAATTATTTTCTGCATTACTGAGCAGAACAAATAAAATTTTATTTTTTAGTTTTGACGGAAAAGATCTTTATCCTCCTTATAAGCTAAGAATAAGCTGTCAAAAGCTCATGTTCTTCTTTAAAACTAAAACTGCATTTTATTATAGATATTTTTGTTGATTTTAGAAGAAAAAATTCAAAGACTGAGATTCTTTGGCTAAACAATGATTAGTTTTTCATGTAAATAATCATAAAACTATGTAAAGAAGAAAAAAATGTTTTAGAGATTTCATCTTATTAAATGCGATGTACTACCAAGTATGAAGCGTTTTTTTTATCCTGGTTTAAAAGTAATTTTATAAAATAAAATGTTTTAATATTAAATCAGAATAATAAGGCTTAAGGCGTGAAAAGATTTTCAAAAATGAAGATTAAGGAAAAAAAAACTATTTTACTTCCTATTCAATGCATTTAATAGCCCAACTAACATGCAACCATGCTTGAATAGTTGATTTAGTTAAAATAAAACATAAATTAAGTAGATGAAACTGTTTTTCTGTATCATTCAGTCAACAAAGTGGTTTTATAATTTTATTAAAATATTACAATGATTGGATTTGTCAATAATTTGTAATCTTGTAACGCTCAGAAAAAATTCTGGGTAAAATTCCCTACTGCATGGTATTGAAAATTCTTGAAAAGAAAAACATAATTCTGATATATTGAAAACTGAAATACGTGGTATTTAAACCGTTCATTTGGTAATTTTTCAGTTTTTAGTTAGTAATTTTCTGATTTTAAAATTATAGCTCTTATTACCACATATTTAGCAAACTATACGAAACTAAAAGTAAACTAAATGAAATGAACAATTTTTAATTCATTCCCTAATGTATCACGAAAAAATTATCACATTTTACCAAATTTACCAAATTATATCACATATTATAAAAAAATCTTTTATTGTTAATTTTTACAAAATCATTACCAAAGCATTTTGGTAAATATTACTGAGCGTTTTGGTGTTCCCATGAAGCCGGAAACGCAGCAAATTTTACCATATTCTGGTAGTTTTGATTATAGGTTTTTTGTATCAGTGCATGATCATTTTCAGCTCTTACTGTTAGTCAATCATTGACTTGTAAAAGATTTAAAAAAATGTTCATTAAGACTATTGTTTTAAGAACTTTTTTCTTAGTACAAGTGCATTCCCCATGGTGTACTTTTAAAAAAGAACGTTCTTTATTTTTCTCGAATTTCTCCTTAAAAATTACATGTTGTGAAATAATTGTGAGCAAAATTTATACACATCAAATGAAAATTTTCGGTACTTTATATAGCTGGATAAGTGCTATAAAAAGAAAATCTATCAAGGGAAAACTAAAGCCATATATTTTTTTACCAATATATTTATATATAGGTATTATGTCTCATCTTAGCTTGTAGTGTCGAAAGTAAATCTTTGTAGATACCTCTTAATTTGAAGTATGGCCGATGGCAATAAAAATTTATAAATGTTTTTTGGAAAAAGATGATCGGCTGCGACTAAAACTGCCCATTTACTTTGCCATCAATTTTTTTCTTTAGTATTTTAGAAGTTATGTATTAGTTTCTTCAAAGTAGTAAAATTTTTCACATAATTTTTTCTTATTTTTTTTAAAGTTATGTCATTAGTAAACCATTCTTCTGTAAAACATCGTATAAATTGTTATCAATCAAAAGTTATCTCCATGTTTAATTTTAAATTATTTGGGAATTGTAATAAAATAATGGATTTCGTTTTTAGTGAACAATGCAATTACTTTATGAAATAATCTATTTTTATGACTCACATAAAAATTTGACAACATAAAAAATTCTTTAGATTGAACATATTCAATAAAACTACTGTTCATTGTTTTGGGTTACTTAATAAATGCGATGAAAGATTTTGATATTTTTTTGTTTATTTCTATGTAATTTGCTTCTATAATTTCTATCACCCGCTTAAAAAAATGATTTATTTAAAATCATAACTAAGAAATGGAAAGCACTGCGTTGAATGAAAATTTACTTGAAATGAATTACTTCATTTAGAAATGGAGGAATAATGAGAAATTTATTAGATGAATGATAATAAAAACATCATAATAGTTGTAAGAACGATGATGTTAGAAATATCTGCAAATAGAAATACTAATACAGTATATTCATTCCAGCTCTTTGGAAGTTTAATGTTTTTAGAAATCACTTTTGAAATATTTGCTTTTGAATATTCTTATATTCTTATCAAGTGCAAGTCTGTTTAAAGCAAGAATTTAAGTTCAAAGCAAGTATACACGCAACTTGAGAACAAAAGTATGGTCAAAACTACGAGAATATAGTAAACTCTACCGTATTTTTGGTTCTATGGAAACACCAAAAAGCTCGGTAATTTTTACCGACCCACTTTGGTACTTATTTTGTTAAAATTAACAATAAAATATGGCTTTATAATAAATTATAAGATTTGGTAAATGTGTTGCAATTTGGTAATTATATCATGATACCTCAGAACATGGCATAAAAATCATTTATCTGGATAAATTTTCGTTTCAGTAATTTAGTTTTTGCTAAATGGGTGGTAATGAGAATTACAATTTTGAAAACTAGAATTTTTGGCAAACTGTTACCATATGAATAGAAAAATTACCTAATGAATTGTTTAAATACCGTATATTTTGGTTTTATAACCAAATTATGCTTATTTTTCCTTTTTTTACCAGTACGGTAATTTTACCAAAATTTTTCTCCTTTTTTAAACCAGTTTTTAATGTTTCCGGATGAAACTGTTATATAATTGTTTAAGTGTTCAGCATTTATTTTGGAGTACACTGTAAATTGAAAAGTGTCTAAATCAGAAAAAAAATTGCTTTATCCAATTTAAACCATCACGACGTAAGCCTTTTCTGTTGGCAAATAAATAATTATTCATTAAACCTTATTCTTTTCAGGGCTTTATTCAAACAAATAAAATTAAAAATTAAGATATGTTTTCTTGAGACTTCTCAAGTCTTGATATTCTTTTAAAGCTGGCCTGGAGTCAGATTTTACTTCTCTTAATGCTAACTTATTGATAATTATATGAGTACCAGTTCTTTATTTAAGTGACTAATCAATATTTTGTAATATTTATTGATTCATTTTATTCATTAAAATGTGCTTCATTAAAATTAGTAACTTCTTTTTAAGTTTTAGGATTTTAAGTGTATTTTAAACATTAACAAACGTTACCAAATCTACTATAAAATTTTTAAATTAGTTAAAACCTTAGAATTCAAACTTTGATAACATGAGACGAATGATGTTAATAAAATGAGATGAAAAAAATTAATTCCAAACTAACACTTTTTAACTTTATAAAAAGTGATATTCATATGATTATCTATAAATTAACATTGGATGTAGGATAATTTGAATCAGTTGTAAAATCCATCGATTCACTTTAGCCTTGTCATTTGTTTTTAGTAAAGCCCGATTTAGAGTTCTCCGCAATAAAAAATTTCGGATCGAATTATTGTAAAATCCATTTTTAAAGTAAAATTTTACGGTAGAAAGAATCTGATATACCTTAATTTTTACCGTAATTATTACTGTAAAAATTACGGTATAAAATTTTGCGGTAAAAATTTCTAATCGAATGCTGCACCCAGGGTGCTAGTGTTTTTTTTATCGTAATTTGATATAGAATTTTTTGTAGTGTACATGGTGCATTCATCAACATAAAGCACTGAGTAAAACCATGAATCATGACAACAATATTTCAAGCCGAAAACTATTTAATAAAAAATTGCCTGAGCCCATATTAGTTCCTTTAACTGATAATAAACAGCTATTAAGAAAAAAAGAAAATTCGTTAATGAAAAATCTTGTGAAGAGTGATAAATTTCTTATTTTCTTAAAAATGCCTCCTTTTAGAGTGAAATGTATTTTAAAAAGTTCAAATAATTATTGTAAAAATAATTAATTTGCATTTAAAATCCATTATACTCTTTCAAACATTAATGTCGTTTCTCTATTCCTGTACTTAATGAATTATTAAATAAGGATTAAGTACAGTTAGAGTAAAAAGTTAAGCAAAGAAAAATTATAACTTAATTGCTAAGACAAAAAAAATCTTTTGTTAGAATTCGCTGATAATTTTATGTAATTTACTTTAATGAAGGCTTTGCTTTTTCAGTTAAAGTACGCCTTCAGATCTCTTAATGATATATCTTTTTCTTTTAATTATTAAAGTTAAATAAAGATTTAGTTCAATTAAGTGATTTGGTGAATTGAGAAATGTTTGTTTCAGTTTTGTCAATGTTACACAGTTTTAAAAAACAACATTTCATGAAAATTTGTGAAAGTTTTTAAACTGAAGTTACTAAGCTATTGTTTTTACTTGAATAGTTTCACGTATACCTTACTTTACTTTTTCTGTTACATAATTTCTAATGAGCATTTATTTATATTTGATTCATTCATTTTCCATAAAATTTTTATCCTGGAATTAATGCAAATTGTTACTAAAGTTTTTTTTTGTTGCATAAAATGCTTCCTGAATGTTGAGAAATGAAAATTTAAAAACTGTCTTAATTTCTTTTGGTAGATTGTATTAATTTTTAAAATTAACAAAAATTAAAAATTTAGAAATAAATCCAATATTGGTAAAAACTGTAGAGCAATTCAGAAAGAATTTTTTTATATTAAAGAAAAGTAGTTATTTCATTAATCATTCATCACAAAGTTTTCGTAATTATTAAATCATGTTTCATGCTACAATAATTAAAAATTAAGAAATAAGTCCATGTAATTGGTAAAAAATATCGAATAAACCAGAAAATATTTTTTTACTAATGAAAAGTAGATGTCTGACTAAGCATACATCACAATCATTAAATGATGCTTCAGACATAATTTTAACATTATTTATTTTATTTAAATAATTGAATTCTTTCAGTTTTAATAAAATATTTATAATTTTTTTTTCTTTAATAAATATATAGCGATTTCAAGAAAGCTTAGGTGTTTAATTAAAATATTAAAACGTAAACGTAGTAACGTCCTTTCATTAATTACTGTTATAATATAGAGTTATGTGCCTTCTTGACAAATAGTAAATATTTGCTTTTGCCTAAAATAAAATATATTAATATTTCATTTTTAAAAGGAAAAATAATAAAACAAAGTTTGTGCTGTTTTTCATTTATACTTTTGAAAGGAAATAGTAAAATATTTTTTGAAGCTTATTGTTTTGTAAAAAAAGTAAGAGAAAGAAATTATTTTTATTAAAAGAACTGTCGAGTAATATTAATAAAGCTTTCCTGCTAGCAATATTAAATATTTTGTAAAAATAGCTGAAATATTTAAAGGAAGTAGGAAGTAGAAAGGATAGGGAAGAGAAGTAGAGAAGAATAAATTTTTAACTTGTTTCTGATTCTATGGGAACACTAAAAAGCTTTGGTAATGAAAATTTACAATAAAATATGGTTTCATAATTGGTGATAAAATTTGGTAAATTTGGTAAAATTTAGTATTTTTACCTTGCTACTTTAGAGCATGGCATAAAAACCAATTATTTGGTTAAATTTACTTTTCAGTTTTTTTTATTAAATGTGTAGTAATCAGAACTATTTTGAAAACCAGAATTTCTTGCAAACAGTTACCATATGAGCAGAAAAATTACCAAATGAATGCTTTGAATACCGTTTATTTTAGTTCTACTGGTATTAACCAAAGTTATGCTGCTTTTTTTTTTACCAGAAACGTCATTACCATACAGTTGAGTAATTTTACCAAATTTTTTTTGTCGTGAATGAATTTAGAGCATCAGTTGAGGTGTGATATATCAAACCCTTTTAACCCCAAAAAAGTGAAATAATGTTTAAAGAACGAGAAAAAAAGCACAATTTTTGAAAACTACCATACTGTATGGTAATGACATTTCTAGTAAAAAATACCATTAATACCATTTGGTTAAAAAAAATGCAGTATTTAAACCATTGTATGACATTGAAATGGTTCCGAACAAAACTAATTTCATATTTGAAATCCTCACATCCGAATTAAGAAATATCAAGTACTTGTATAAAAGCAACAAAAAATTTGTTAAAAAATGTGTGCAAAAAATTTGCCCTTCATCTGGAGAATAAAATTAGTTCTGAATTATTTTTTTTATATTCCTCTAATACTGAATTTTATTCATTATACATTTAACAGCTTCAAAATTCGATATAATAACTAATAAAGGCCCATATTTTTCAAGTTAACTTTTCCCTTACTAGTTTTTTCTTTTATTAATCTAACTTCGATGGATTCTTCTAAATTCCTTTTTTAATTAGAGGAAGATCTTTTTCAATTGATGTTTTTTCTTAAACTAGGGTTTCCCTACTCATTTTCTAAAAAATAAGCTTTCTTGAAAATAATGTCGTTTAGAAATTTATTACCGAAGAATTTATTTAAACATTTGTTGAGCTTGGTTAATTTTTTGTTTATTTATGAAAAAGCACAGAGAATTTTTTTTAGTGAAAAAGGGAAATAATTTTTCTAGAAGAATTTTAAATTAATGAAAAATGTGGATAAACAATGTGTAAAAATGTAAAAGGGGATAAGCAATAGTATAGGAATGAAAACAAAATCATGCAATTTTCATCCTAAGTGAAACTGAGAAATTATGATGTTTTTATCTCAAAATAAATTCAAAGGTGTAAAAGCTTTGAGTGGAAATTTTTTTTTTTCCATATCTTTTTAGTTGTGGATTTGACAATGTCGTCTTAAATGAAACAGAAAAATACTGTTGTTACCATCTCAAAGTAAATTTAAAGGTGTTAAAGATTTGAAGAAAAATTTTTTTCACATCTTTTAGTTGCGGATTTGACAATCTCGTTCTGAAAGAAACAAAAAACTCCTTTTGCCACCAACTCAAAATAAATTCAAAGGTGTAAAAGTTTTGAATAAATTTTTTTTTCATATCTTTTTAATTGTGGATTTGATAATTTCGTTCTAAATGAAACAGAAAAATACTGTAGCTACCATATCAAAGTAAATTCAAAGGTGTAAAAGTCTTAAAGGAAAAAAAATTCAAAACTTTTTAGTTGTAGATTTGTCAGAATTTGATAGACTCATCTCAATTTTAATTAAGTATAATAAACACGCTTCACAGAGTGAAAGTTTCATTACGTGAAAAAAATTTCTAAAAAAAAAACTGATATTCCATATTGAATATTTCAGAAAGAGAAAACTCTGATCTGATATTAAGGGAAAAATAATTTCAATGTTTTCTTATTGAAGTGAGCACGTTAGTGCGAAACTTAAGAAAATTGCCATCACCAACGTAAGGAAAAATACTAAATTGTGGTTCTCTCGCCAATTATCTAATTAAATTAACTAATTAAATTAACTATTAAATTACTAAAGGATCTAATTAAATTAACGAGACCAAAATACTCTTGACGCTTGTTCTAATGAAAAAATGTTGATTAAACTGTGTTTTTATAAATTTGAATGTATTTATGAAGAAAGCAAAGAGTAAAAAATGGCGATTTGCTTTTTCATTTCAATGGAAAAAGTGAAAAGGAAATATCTACTTTTCTAGAAATTATAAAAAGTTATTTTTTTCCAAAAATAAAGTCATTAATAACCAATAGTTGTGAAAAAATGCAGCACTGACTTTTTGATCGTAATTTTTTTTGAAATTTGGCAGTAAAAAAAAGGAAGTGTTAATTATATTTTAAAGTTATCCTACTTTCTGTCAGAGGCCGTTCCATGAGTTTTTGCCAGTGCCCTGTGTCTGGAATTTCGTGAAAAATAATTGGGATTTTTATGAAAAATTTAACGGAATTTTGTGAAAATAATCCGTCATTATTTCTTGAGGAAAATTACATTTATATAAATTTAATTATGATTGTAATATTTAAACTAACAGTCACAATTAAAATATATTGCTTCAAAATAAATGGTGTTACTCAAATTCAAAAATCAATTATATCAATTCTTAATTTTTGGCAATATATTTAAATTAGAAATTTATCAAAATAATATTTAAATAGCACATTATTATATTATCATATATTGGTTCAATTTTTTAACCGTATTTCATGAATTTTAATACTTACATATTAATATACAAATGAAATAAAAACAGTTACATTTCATAATTACCTATTGAGATTGTAGATGCAGATTACTTTGACACAGAAAAAAAGGAAAATAGCTCTATAAAAATTATGAAAATATTTTAAAATTAGCATTTAAAATTATTATCTGCGTGTACATAGAGTTTTAAGTAGGACACAAAATTTTAAATATAAGTAGGATACAAAACTTGTTCTTTCTCTGCTTTTTATGTATAGAATTAGTTTTGTAAACTGTTCAAAATAACTTACAATTTTACTCAAATTAAATTGTAAAGCAATTTTTACTCGAATTTAAATGCTTAATGCTTCATTTTGTGAGTTTTCTGAATATTCCGGTAATGCATGCGGTAGTTTAAAATTTCATCTCATACTTCTGCAATAATTTCACTTATAATAAATAGAAAAACACTAGGAAGGAATTGATATGTCAGAAATAAAATTTCAAATTTATATCTGTGAAAGGAATTATTTTTTAAAATTTACTTAAATTAAATCGCAAAGCAACTTATATTTCACAAATTCAAGTTCTTAATGCTTCATCTTGGGAATTTTCTAGAAAAAGGGGATATTTGTCTTAAAGGTCGTTTTGGTGAGTGGGTGGTTTCTAATGAATTTACTGAATTCAAAAACACTCCATACTTAGTTTTTTTATGTATTTCATTTAGTGCCGAAAATTGAATTGTAAAAATTATTTTTCCCCAATTAAAATACATGTTTACCCTCTCTCTACCTTTTATGCTAAATCATTTAAATTTTTATTAAGTTATCAGCACTTCTGGATCTTCTTTTATTTGTAGTTTTAAAGTGAAGTGAAGCTGCTTCATTTTAATATTAATTTAAGTAAACATCGAAATTTATTTTTTAGAATTTCACACAAAAAATAATTAATGTAGAGGTTATTTTTTTTAAAAAAATTAATGCCCAGCTTACGAAAGCCTGCACATGTTGAAGATATTCATCAAAAATTATTATTATTAATATAAAAAAACAAGCGAAAACTTTTTAGTTATTGAGATGATGAATTTTACATTAATTCTGAATATTTCAGAAAAATAATCTTGCTTTTGTTTGATCTTGTTTGGATGTCTTAATCTCAGAAGAATACGAATAGCGCTTTTTTATTTAGGTAAAATAAGAAAGTTCTTACATATAGCGAAAAATAAACTTTGATCAAAAATAAAGAGAGAGTGTTGAATTATTTGTTTATATAGGGTTCAACGGAGAGTAGTTAATAGTTTTGTGTATCATTAAGGTAACAAAATTGAAAAGTAATACTTTATCAAATGTAAAAAAGAGTGTTCATAATTTTTTTGTTTGACATTGTTTGTAAAGAAATGCAAAATACAAATAAAGAAAAGAAATTTTGCAAAGAAGTTAATGTAATAATTACAGATTTCACGCTATTACAGTTATACTGGTATAAATCTCATTTTATCTAACTATTTGCTTTTGTTCTTCATATCTGAAAGCTAATTCAAGCTTTCAAAAATTTACTAAAGCTTTCAAACAATTATTTAAATTCCCGTAAATGTACAGTGTGCAAATAAAAAAGATATCAACCTGAACAAATTTTATTCTAATGATTAAATCATAATTCCGGAACGAAATTGGTCGATTAGTTTTTGAGAAATGGAAATTTTTCAACTATGTATTATTGCTCTTTTATAACTAGATTTTGATCTAATTTTATATTTTGTCCTCTAAAATTACATAGTTTAAAATGATGCTAAAATTTGCATACCTTACAGTTAAATGTTTTTTGATTGTTATTAAATAAAACAAAACAACATTCTAAACACTTATTAAATTTTTTTTTGACTCGGAAATATCTATATATAATTGAATTTCACTATTCTGTTCAACTATTGTTCAATTTGCTTTTGAACTATCCAAGCTATGTTTAATACTCAGTTAAAAACATTAGCTAATTAACCAGATTAATTAACATTAAGGATCTCAAATTTTCGGTATCTATTCAGTCAAAACTAGTGGGACTATATTTTTCAGATGGCGGCTATCTCTTAGATTTTGATAGACGAAAATCCATATCTGTTGAAAAAAAATGTTTATTCAGAGAAAGTACGTTATGTAAGTTTCTGAAAATTAATTAATTCATAGCTCTAATTATTAGAATATTTGAGGTCACCCTTCTAGTCATTAAGATTGGCTATTACTTTAAGAAAATCTGATAAGTCGAACAGAATGTATGCAAGGTGATATTGTTTTTAATTAGCATCATTACTAGTTAGTAAAATATGGTTTACTTTGAAATTGATTACTTATATTCGACTTTTACTATCTGCAACACTGGAAAGCTATTTTTTTCCCGAACACTCTCAGAAGCGTTGGTTCAATTTGGGTTCTTATTAACAGAACTTTGCATCGTAATACTGCGTAAATATGCTGCAATGTTAATAATTTGTTAAATGTAACCATATTTTTATTTAAGGTGAAGCATAGTAAGGTTTAAAAAGGATTAATTTTGTAAGTAGGAATCGAAAACTCAGATGACCAATTTGTGCTCAAATTAAAAATATGAAATAAACTGTTAGTATTTATTAAATAAATGTTTCACTAACGTCCAAATGATGTTTCATGAAAGCAAAATTTAATGAGAAGAAAGGAAAATGTTTGTTATATTACATCTCCCTGAAAATTAATTAGTTTGTTGTGAAAGCAATACAATAACATCTTCTCTATACTTGTTTATTATTCTAGAGTCATGAAAGTAGGAAACCTAATACAAAAGCTTATAGTAAATCGAAATAATTACTTCGGCAAAATGATTGCCATTTACTGAAGTAAACAAGGATTAGTTCAAATATAAGATATTGTTTATTTATGATTATCATTACGTAGTTATATATATTTATTTATTCGCTATTTATACCTAAATGTGAGATAAAGCCACGCTGTAAAAAATTCCGGGTCAAATTGAGGTAAAAATTCTGATAGACAGTCATTTTGACAATAATATTTACTGTAAAGAACTGTAATAAAATAAATGTTAATGTAAAAGCTACGGTATAAAATTATACTCTAAAAACTTTTACTGTAAAAATAGATTTCACGGTAAAATGAATTTTACGAATGTGCTCTAACACATATTATTCTAATCATAAATTATTGGAAGTAGTGACTGTAGTGACTTAGGGGATAGAGCACTCTCCTTCCAATGAGGTGAATGGGTTCGTGTCCAAGCGATGGTTGGTCGATACGAATTCCGCACCAGGCTCGCAACGACCTCAGTGCTGATGTAAAATAACCTCAGTGATAAACAGATCGTGGTTTAAAGTCTCCTTGCTGTTAGACTAATAATGGGAGGTTTTCGTGGTTTTCCATTCCATGTAACACAAATGCGGGTTAGTTCAATCATAAAGTCCTCCACGGAAGCAAATTTCTCTCAATACTTGATCCTGGAGTTTTCTTGTCTTCTGGATTGGGTTCAAAATTACAAGGGTATGGGGTGTACATTGGTAGTCTAAAACCCTAAATTGCGTCAGCTGTTCAATGCCGGTAATAAAAATAAAATGCAGTTGCAAATGTTTTGTTTAATTTTTATTCTATTTTAGACTAAACAAAAATGTCATTATTTGATCATTTGCATAAAAAGTTAAAATAATGAATTTTTAAATATTCCTACTTAAAACATAAAGTTTGCATTTCAATTCTGTTGAGAATATTTCATTTTTACAATTCGTTCCTAGAGAAGACTGAAGTACTAACAAACAAATTGTCTCTGCAATCGAGTTGAAGTTAGTATCAAGTTTAGTATGTAATATATAGGGTAAACTAACCAGTGAAGTAACACTTAAGCTTCGCTTGACTTTTAAAAAATCATATTAATTTCAAAATTCGTAATTTTAGTTAAATGACAGTGTCAACATATTTGTTACTAATTGCAAATTAAGTAAAAAAATTCAGAGAACTTGCATGATATTGTTTAAAAGTTTTGGAGGTTCAAATAACAAGTAGTAATAAGACCAAGTGAAGGAACAGCTCTTACCAGTGAATGAACACCCAGTAAAGGAACACTTAATTTTGGCTATTTTTTAATGCTCTTTATGGATTTATAAGCCATACAAATATTTAAAAACAAGCCTACTCTTGAAATTATAACATATAAATACTTGGAAAATTTTAACTTTTTTTGTAATCATGAATTGAAAATTAAAGTGTCAACATATTAACACATTCTGTTCATTCACTGGGAAATCTATGCCCAGTAAAGGAACATGCCTGTTCCCTCACTGGTTAGAAGTTGTTTTTCGTATTTTTAACATACTTTTGATGCGGAACATCACTAAAGGTACAAGAAAATTAAAGTTTATCTTTTATTTTCATTAACTTAGAAAAAAAACCAGTAAAGGAACACTTGTTCCTTCACTGGTTTTTCATCGTTTGGTGATCCAGTGAATAAACACCCCCTTATCTCAGTACTTTATTATGCTATGATGCTTAAAAAAAAAAAAACGTAACTTCAATAACTATATTTTGAATTCTCTTTTTCACAGTGAGAAAAATAAGACTACTACATGCAATTAATTCCACTTCAAACATATAAGTACAAACACTCACCTTATAATTTTTTCAACGAAACAAGGTGTTGCAGAGATAATAACAAATTCAAAAATTTTTTCAGAGAAATCTATTTGACCAGGTAATCCAAAATATTGCTAGATGACTTCCTATTGTTTGGCAGTAAGCTATTGTTACCAATCAATCTAAAGAAAAACTTTCAAATTCTTATTTTTAATGAATATATATGAAATGTTCCTTCACTGGGTAGTGTTCCTTCACTGGTTGGTTTACCCTATATATATATATATATGTTTGTTTTTTTTTAAATTGTAAAGTTGGCAAATTAAGACACCAATTTTTATCACAATTGTTAAAAAAATTTTAACTTGTTAGCAAAAAATGTCATTGAATTATGTAAATTGAATTATTGAATTATTGTAAAAATTATTTTTAATTCAAAGATATTTCCTATTCAATACGTTAAAATTATCTTCGAAATTTCTATTTGCAAAATATTGTTTACCCCCGTCCGTCGAAAAAAAAATCTACTCCCCCCGATGCTATAATTTATTTAAAAATTAAATTTACACGTATTTTAAATAGAGAAAGCTAAACAAATAATTTCAGACTTAATTTTGCTTACATTATTGAAACCACTTTTTATTTCAAATAAAATGGATACACGAGGAAAGTCTGTGTTTCAAATGTTAGATATTTGAGTAAGAAAGAAATAGAAATGAAAAACCTATACAATCAGAAGAAAAAAATTAATCGAAAACTTATTGAACTTAGCGCTTGTTTGATGATATACATCTAACATTATAAAATTGATCAATTCAGTAGACATAAAAAAGATAAAAAAAACTACTGTTTGTAGTTTCGAAGTTTAGTTTTTTTTTACGTTCACTGAGAAAAAAATTATAGCCGCAACAACCAGAATATGGTAAAATTAACTGTGTTTCTGACTGTATGAGAGCACCGAAAAGCTCGGTAAAGTTAAATAAACAGCTGGTAAAATTTCGTTATTTTATCTTGATACTTTAAATTATGGTATAAAAAACATTTATTCGGTTAAATTTGCTTTTCAGTTTTAATATTTTATTAAGTGTCTGAGAATAAGAGCTACAATTTTAAATCATTGCCATATTAACAAACAAATTAACAAATGAATGGTTTAAATACAGTATATTTTGGTTTTATCAACTAGAATTATGACTCCTTTTTTCTTTACTAAAAACGTTATTACCATACAATTTGGTAATTTTGCCAGAATTTCTTTCTCTGTGTAAATCTTTTGTTTCACTTGATGAAACACTTGCGGTACTTTATTTGTAAGTGCTAGTTAAATATGCATTACAAAAATCAAAAGATAGTTTTAAGTATAATAATAATAGAAACGAAACCATTTTATTTATTCAATGCATTTTACAAGCGAGACAGTTGAAACAAAACACTATTATCTACTAATAGGTACTTCTTGTAAATTGGTTGAAAATACGTACTCACCAAAGAATATATTACGTATAAATTAGCTTTGTTAGATACTCTTTGTGAATCTAATAAAAACAAAACATATTTACTAGAACTTTAAGAGGTAACGTAAGCATATTTTCAATTCGCTGATGTGTTGAAAAAAATAACATCAAGTCAATTAAACAAGAGGTGGAGACTTGCGGTCACCGGCAGTATATAGAGGCATCTATCTGGGCATTTGAAATCAAAAACTTGCGACAGAAATTTAAATATTTTACTAAATTACAAAAAGCACAGACACCACATTAAATAAATGTATGCAAATAATGTAGCTTTGAGATTTCAGAAGTTCTTTTTTTTCGAGAGTTGATTCTTCAATAGTTTTAAAAAATACAACGTTGAAAATTTACGATCACCGCCAGTAACTAGAGGGATCCATCTGTATGTTTGTCATCAAAAAGTTGCGACAGAAATTTATGCATTTTACTAAATTATAAGAAACGTAGACACCACATTAAATAAATTTGTGCAAATAATGTAGCTTTGAGATTTAATGTTTTTTTTAATTTTAGTTGGCTCTTCAATTCGCTTTTAAAAACTGTAACCTTTAAGCCTAGCTATCGCCGTCAGTATATAGAGGCTTCCTTCTGGACATTTGTCATCAAAAATTTGGGGCAGAAATTTATGAATTTTACGAAACTATAAGAAGAGCAGACAATCCTTTCAAAAAATTTAGGCAAATAATATAGCTTTGAGTTCTTACGTTTTTTTTAAAAATGTTAACTGGTTTCTCAACATATTTTTAAAAAAATTGAAACTGAATAATATACATATTTTTAAAGTAACATATTCCATTCATTTATTTTTTTCACCACTATGTGGCTAACATTTGTTTAAATGCTAAGTGGTTTTTTAACCATTTTTTAAAATTAAAATTAAGTAATATATATATAAATGTATATTTAATAAATATCTTAAATGATTCAGTAATCCTTAATTCCTTAAATTATTCAGTATAATATTACCTTGACTTTATTCTGTTTACCATAGTCTATATTACCTTATGTTTTATTCTGTTTTTTCTTTATATTTTATTTTCTGTTTTTATGTGTTATTTTTACTTATTGTGTTCTATTTTATTTGTTGTAATTTTTGTATAAATTTTTTGAGTGCTCCTCACACTATTGTATTGATATATTTCGCTTTGGCTATATTGATACAGTATTAGAAAGCACTCTTTTTTGCGGATATAATCGTGTGGGCTGATGAAAAGATTATATCTTTTATTTTCCGGGTTTTCAAAAAAGATTTTATCCCTTTTTTTTCAGTTTTTTTTTTATTAAATTTTTTCTCCGTCCCAGTCATTTGTTATTTTTTTATCATCATTATTTCTTTTCCCCCCCTTTTTCATATATCTGTAATTTTCCTCTGTTTTATCTTCATTTTGAAATTAATTTATGAGTTCTATTTACTTGCAGCTTATGCACAATAAATGAAACTTATTGTTTTTCTTAATTTGTTTCGTTTTGTTTTTGTATTTATTTATTTTGCTGTATGTATATATATATATGGTGCCAGTTCCTGTACACAAAGCTGATCTCAGTTCTCAGATCCGTCAGTTAGAAGTCGCCTTTAGCTAGAAGTCCCGCCAGACTATGTAAGCTGGAAGCTGATCCCTGTGCACGACTAGGAAGCAATGGGAATTTCCCTAAGACGANTGGTTCTATCCAGAGTGTCTTGCAAAATGGTAGATTTTGCGCAAAGATTTTGCTGATGCAAAATGCAGTGAAATGATATCAATTTTTTCAAGTTTAAGTTTTCCTTTTTTAACAAAGCAACGAATCCTTCTTTTTTGCCTCTCATGGAAGGTGCGCCATCGGTGCAGACACTGACTAAATTACTGACATTCAATTGTAATTTATTACATACTTCTTTGAAGTTTTCGAAAATATCGGCTCCGCGAGTTCTTCCAGTTAGTGTACCCAACGCAAGTAGTTCTTCGTAACATTGAAAATCTTTAGTTATGGATAATGGAAAAATTGGATTGTGAAGAAATTGAACTGTGAAGAAATTTCAGTTTGAATTTATAACGATTTTTGATTTGAAGACAAATTTCATTTTTGCGACCAATAAGTAACGCTGTGATGAAACTTTCGTTTCTTGTTTAATTTCATCTCTGCAACAACAATTGGGGTACGTACGTTTCATTCATTGATTTAAAATGATTCTTAACGATATTAAGCAAGTAAGCAAAGCATTGAAATTGAAGAATTTTAAGACTGACAAAATAAAACTTCTACATAAGTTTATTTTCGATTCGAGTCTTATTTTAGATAGAGAGGAATTTAAAAATAAATTAAAAAATATCGAAAAAGAATTCACTCTTAACCAGTTAATTACTGTTTCCAATATTCTAAATATTTCATATGAAGGCAGTAAAACAGAAATTGCAACAAACATGCTGACCTTGTTAACGGATTTGAATAAACTCTCTCAGCTCGTTAATGACGCCTACGCGTCTAGCTCATCTGAGTCAGACGAAGACTCAATGGAAGACATAAACAATCAAAACGAAACTGAAACTTTGAATAAAAAGAAAGGGAATGAATTTTCAATGCTGTGCAATGGTGAAAATAAAAACATTGATCCTTGTATAAGAGATAAAAATAATTCCTGTAGAAATTTTGAATTTCAAAATGTTGCTATTAATTATTCTGATATCGAAAGTGCTATTTCTAAGTATAATGCAGAATCGCATGAAAATATTGTTCATTGGATCGAACATTTTGAAAATATTTCAAAATTGTTTAATTTGTCTGATTTACAAAAATTTATTTTTGCGAAAAGATCTCTTGGTGGTAACGTCTCTTTATTTGTCAGAACTGTCCCGGAAATAAATTCATGGCAAAAATTAAAAGAAGCTTTGATTGATGAATTTTCTTTTGAAATTAATTCTACTAATTTGCATGATCTTTTGAATCGACGTAAAATGAAGGATTCTGAATCCGCTCAAGAATATTATTTAAAGATGAAAGAGATCTGTAATTTCGAAAAAATAGATGATGCTGCTTTTATGCATTATGTAATTAAGGGGATTAATGATAAACATGAAAACAAAATTGTTTTGTACGGCTGCAAAAATTTGTCCGAATTTAAAGAGATACTTAAAGTCTATGAAATAATAAAAAGTGACTCTGCAAAGAGTAAAAGTGCTTTCGATAAAATTAAAACAAAACATGACTTTGATAGCAAATATAATTCTTATGATAGAACAAAAGCAAAATATGATGATAGGTATAATGTAAGAAAAGATGTTTCAAATAGGAATAAGAATAAATATGAAAATAATAATGAAAAGATAAGGTATAATACTGATGTTGAAACTTTTAATGATAAATTGTGTTACAATTGTGGTTCAAGAAATCATATTTCAAAATATTGTATACATAAAGATAAGGGTTTAAAGTGTTTTAAAAGTGAAGTGTTTGGACACAAAGCTTCGCAATGTCCAAAATCAAATGCAAAAACGGAAGCTGCTACTTTAAATGTTAGTGTAGAGCCAAAGTTGTTTAAAATGGTAATAATTGATAACTTGAATGTGAAATCTTTGATTGATACAGGAAGTCAAGCCACTTTAATCAAAAGATCAATTTTTAATAAATTAAACTCTAAAGAACTATTTCTACTCAATTCTACTCTAAACGGATTTGGTGAATCAATAGTGACTCCATTAGGTTATTTTAAAAAAAGTATTAAAATTGATGATTTCAAATGT